>NC_090646.1:17515401-17657901 GCF_040937935.1 Hyperolius riggenbachi | reverse complement strand
TCCCATGCTCTCTCTGCGAGTGGTTGGTCTATAGGTGGCAGTATATCCCATGCTCTCTCTGTGTGTGGCTGACCTCTAGGTGGCAGTATATCCCATGCTCTCTCTGTGTGTGGTTGGTCTATAGGTGGCAGTATATCCCATGCTCTCTTTATGTGTCTAGGTGCAGGAGCGCCCTCAGGTGGTGGTGGTGTTTCCTCCTTGCCTTATGAAATGTCAGAGTCTTTGGATGAATTCCTCCCATCAGAGTGCTCCTCGTCTGACATTTCTGTCTGGCAGAAATGAGTCACTTCCTCTTCTAAAGATAAACAGCGAGATGTGAGACTTGGCATTACGAACCACGGGAGAAATCACCATGTTATTAAGACATCTGCCGCCCATCATCCTGACCCACATGCACACGCCGGACCAGATGATGGCTTCATCCTCTTCATATTCACTGCCGCCAAGACGGTCATTACCGAGGTCCGGAGAGCCGCACTCTAAACTCTTCCGAATCCCTGCAAATAAATGCCATGCATTAGCAGCTGGAGAATTACGGGGAAGAAATGACTTGAGCACAGACCTCTTCCTGGCCTCCCATTAACAGAGGAAGAGAGTCCGTAATGCCATTTCACGGCGATGGAAGCTTCTTCTCCTCTGGCTAGGATGTGCAGGTGTGAATCGCAGGAAAAGGGCTGACCAGAGAGCATGCTGATTGGCTGGAGAGTCTCTCTTTTCTGGGACACAGAATTGTGTAACCAATGGCTCATCTCACAGTACTGAAGGGTTATTGTGCAAGATTACCTATCATTTTGTATGAGAGATGATAATTCTGCTACCAACAGGACCACCAGGAGTATTTAGAAAATAGGAGAGACCAGAAGCCTAATAGTGTGATATTACTATCTAGCGGACCCACGGCGTAGCATACGCCGCATAAGAGGGTAGCGGGCAGGAAGGGGATATTGGGCACAGCGGCAGGGAGGGGGGTCGGATCCTGCCTCCTTCACCTGGGTCACCTAGCTGCGCTCCCTCTCCAGCTTAAGTTCAGCCCGCGGCGTAGCATGTGCCGCATAAGAGGGTAGCGGGCAGAAAGGGGGTATTGGGCACAGCGGCGGGGAGGGGGCCCTCCCTCACCTGGGTCCCCCTAACTGCGCTCCCCTCCAGCTTAAGTTCAGCAGCAGCCGCCGCTATTAGTAAGAGGCAGCGGGCTGGAATGACTCACCTCTTCCGCATTCCAGCGTGCGTTCCACTGTCGTCACTTCCTGCAATGTCGCACACTGTATTGGAAGTGGACGGCATTGCAGGAAATGATGAAAGTGGAACGCATGCTGTAACACAGAAGAGGTGAGTCATCTCCACCCGCTGCCTCTTACTAATAGCGGCGGCTGCTGCTGAATTTAAGCTGGAGGGGGAGCGCAGTTAGGGGGACCCAGGTGAGGGAGGGTCCGACCCCCTTCCCCGCCGCTCTGCCCAATACCCCCTTTTTGCCCGCTACCCTCTCCAGTTAGGGGCAGGGCGCTACTTCTTCTTCTTGCTTGGACCAGCCCCTTCTTCTTGCTTGGACCAGCCCCTTCTTCTTGCTTGGACTGGCCCTGGGGGCAGGACGCTACTTCTTCTTGCTTGAAGGTTGAGGCACTTACTCTATTATATACAGTATATAGATGGTTTGAAGTATATATTTAAGCGTACCAGAATTCAGAACTTCCTCTCTGCTCTAAAAGATAAGCAACAGCATAATAACCTTTACAGAAAAACATGTATTTGTTACAGCTGATACAAATCATGCAATATATCTGCAGTGTTTCCAGTGGAAGTGTTTACTGCAGAAGAATCACTATTAAAGTGGAGCTGGACTCTTGCACAGGACAGAAGGAAAACAGAACAGGAATGCTCCCTGGATGCATATAAAAAGATTAGCCTGTGTAATTCCCACTCATTTGTGTCTAATCACCAGTTGTAATTTGATCTCCCCCTGTGTCACGTGACTGCCTATGGCAGAGATGGCAGATAAGCCCATGTGAAAGCACAGGAGGGTAACAATATGTCTGCTTCCGTGAATCAGGGAGTAGAAACAGTGCAGATTTATTTTAGGATTTGTACCAGCTGTAACAAAGAAATTTTTTTGGTGTAAAGGTTATTATGCTGTTGTGTATCTTTTAGAGCAGAGAGGAGGTCTGGGTTCAGGTCCATTTTAAGCTAGACACATATCCAGGGCCGGATTTACCATAAGGCAGTGTAGGCATGTGCCTACAGGCGCCTGATGGTGGAAAGGCGGCTCACTCCCCTCCCCCAGTGCCTCCCTCCCTCCTTCCCTATGCAGAGACCTGATGAGAGTGTAAATGAACCGGGTCTCAACATTCAACTGACTAGTTGGGGGCAACCCTAGCTACTTAATACTGGGAATAGCTCCAACTACATAATACTATGGGGCACCTGTAGCTACCAATGATGGGCAAGCAAAGTAAGGGAGAAGTGAGAGTTGGGCCAGGCAGCACACTTGCGTTGCGTTTTGGGGGGGTGTTTGTAGTTTCATGGAGGGGGAAGTCTAGGGTGCCAGGACGTCTGAGCCTTGGACATCTGTGCCTATAGGCTCCTGTGAGGTAAATTATGGGCCTACCGTTATCAGTCAGCAGACAATGCAGATTTCTGTCCCTGGAGGCAAGGCATCTTCAGACAGCCACCCTAAAAAAGTTGATGGTGGACCGCCACTTGCCCCGACATTCCCAGGGCTTGAGAGGTGTCCTCACGTGAAATACCTGAAAAGTAGTGGAAATTGTTTCTTTTAGAGCAAACAAATTGTGAAATATGCAAAAAATCACAAACTTATTTTTGATGGCATTTTCACTCAAAAGTCAATCTTTACATTATTTTTGCAAAAAGTAACGCAAAAAGAATATCATCATTTTCGCTCATTAACGGTACATTGGGGACAGTCAGCAGCCACATAGAGGTTTGGCCACCAGGTTCAAGGCCCGATAATGGATTTTTGGAGCAGTTCCCTAACAGTGGCATCATCTGGTGCCGTCCCAGTAGTAGCAACCAACCCAAGACCTGAAGACTCTCCGGAAGGATTCAGTCTCAGGAGCCCTCTGCGGATTGGAGTCACCGGCCACAACAACCGCGAGAGAAGTACCTGAGGGCCTGCCTCCACTACATGAGGCCCCGCCTCCACTACATGCACCCCACCCAAAAATACATTCAATCTAACAGCCCATTATAATCAATAGGCTGGTTTTCAACAAATATATTTTTCCATGCATGGAAACAAAAACAGCATTTTTTTCTGTTATGTTTTCTGTATTAAATCATTTAGAGCTGCTGTGGAAAATGATATATGAAAGGGATAATCCCACACTCTTGCCAATATGACCAAAAGATCTAATAATGTGGAGTGCCCAGGGCTGAATGGAGTAAAGGCCGCCACCCTTATTGTAGATCAATAGAGATAAAGCCTGGGCCTCCTTTGTAATAGCAGTGCACTTCGCCGCTGCCTTATGCTAGGCACACACCATATAAACTGCCAGATCGATTATTTCCAATATGTCTGATCTGAATTTTGATTGATTTTCCGATAATATTTCTATGAAAATGTTCATTTCTATGAAAATCGATCAGAAAACCGATAAGAATTCAGATCTGAGATGTTGGAAATAATCGATCTGGCGGGTAAATCTGCCAGAAAATGTTATGGTGTGTACCTGGCATTACAGACATTGCATGAGAGCAGGTCTCCGGAGGTAGACTCACCCTGCCCATACTTCCAGCATTCTGAAACATGTTGGCAGCCTGCCAGATTATTAACTTGGACTTCACACCTTGATAAAGAGACCCTGCGATGCCTCGAATTGTTGGCATCTGTCCTGTTTATGTCACAATAAATTGCTACAGATTACAAAGGAGGTGCTGAGTTCACCTCTATTGATCTGTTGTGCAAAACACACGTTTTCACATGCAAATAAATGCGCATGGCATTTCAGAAAACCATAAGCTGAAAATTTGAATTGAGGTGAAACTGGATCTTACAACCACCTGAGTTCCTGTCTCTGCCACTGAAGCCAATCTTGGAGAGACTGGGCTCCGACCCACACCTGGCTGAGCCATTTGCTAAAAGAGGCCTAGAGGCTCCCTATGCTGAATGATTTCTTCTATTTGGCACTGCTATTGGCCTGATGAAGCGGGCTGAGGCCCATGAAACGCGTTGCCTGTGCTAATAATACAAATCTTTGTATCTATTACTGAGATTTTTGTCATTGAGGTAACCCACCTCATATTTTCTATCGTTTTCAAGCTGATTTTAGATGCTTTTATTATAACAGGACGCCTCTTTTCCTTGTTGCATTTGCTAAAAGGCTTGACAATGTTATCCATCTCTTACTAACTGTGGAGTAGCAATAGGGGGTGCAGAGGTAGCCACCGCATCGGGGCCCTTGGGCCAGAGGGGCCCCAAAGGGCCCTCCCTCAAGTACAGTATTAGCTCTCTATTGGTCCTGTGCTGGTAATCATCACTTCTATAGATACTTTGAATAGTTGTAATCCTTAACACACTGTTCCCAATCCCCTTCTTGCACCTCTGACACTGTGGTTGTCCTTGACAGGCAGTGGCGTAGCTAAGGAGCTGTGGGCCCCGATGCAAGTTTTACAATGGGGCCCCCCAAGCACTCTATACATAACAATTGATACGGCGCACCAAGACCTGCCAATGGCAACTACAGTGTCAGAGGTGCAGGAAGGGGGTGGGGAGCAGCTTGTTACTGATTACCCCCAAGCACTCTATACATAGCAATCCCTGCCAATGGCAACTACAGTGTCAGAGGAGCAAGAAGGGGATGGGGAGCAGTTGGTTAATGATTACCCCCAAGCACTCTATACATAGCAATCCCTGCCAATGGCAACTACAGTGTCAGAGGAGCAAGAAGGGGATGGGGAGCAGCTTGTTACTGATTACCCCCAAGCACTCTATACATAGCAATCCCTGCCAATGGCAACTACAGTGTCAGAGGTGCAGGAAGGGGGTGGGGAGCAGCTTGTTACTGATTATCCCCAAGCACTCTATACATAGCAATCCCTGCCAATGGCAACTACAGTGTCAGAGGTGCAAGCAGGGAATGGGGAACAGCTTGTTACTGATTACCCCCAAGCACTCTATACATAGCAATCCCTGCCAATGGCAACTACAGTGTCAGAGGTGCAGGAAGGGGGTGGGGAGCAGCTTGTTACTGATTATCCCCAAGCACTCTATACATAGCAATCCCTGCCAATGGCAACTACAGTGTCAGAGGTGCAAGCAGGGAATGGGGAACAGCTTGTTACTGATTACCCCCAAGCACTCTATACATAGCAATCCCTGCCAATGGCAACTACAGTGTCAGAGGTGCAAGAAGGGGATGGGGAGCAGCTTGTTACTGATTACCCCCAAGCACTCTATACATAGCAATCCCTGCCAATGGCAACTACAGTGTCAGAGGTGCAAGAAGGGGATGGGGAGCAGCTTGTTACTGATTACCCCCAAGCACTCTATACATAGCAATCCCTCCCAATGGCCACTACAGTGTCAGAGGTGCAAGAAGGGGATGGGGAACAGTTTGTTAATGATTACCACTATTCAAAGTATCTATAGAAGTGATTATTATGAGCACAGGACCAATAGAGAGCTAATACTGTGGTTGAGGGAGGGCTCTTCGGGGCCCCTCTGGCCCAAGGGCCCGATGTGGTCGCAACCTCTGCAACCCCTATTGCTACGCCCCTGTTGACAGGTTTTGGTGCGCTGTATCAATTGTTACGTATAGAGTGCTTGGGGGGCCCCAATGTAAAACTTGCAGCAGGCCCATAGCTCCTTAGCTACGCCACTGCTTACAAATCTGCTAAACTAGTGCAGGTGACTGCTGTTAGGATATATCAGGACAGATTCACTAACTGCCAGTAAAATGCACGTTATATAAGCAACCTGAGCCACACAACACAAGTTGTGCAACTTACTTAATACCCATTGCATGCTTAGTGTAAACATTGGTAACAATTTAGATACACTGTCAGTGAACATAAATTTTACATCAATCTGCCCCAATGAGACTTTGTCAGAGACCTTTACTTGAACAGCGTAGAGCAGGGGTCTCAAACTCGCGGCCCGCGGGCCATTTGCAGCCCTCGATACAATATTTTGTGGCCCCAGGGCCCCAGAGCTTGTAGGGGCCCCCAGTGGCTACAAGAGGAAAAAAAAATTTCAAATCGGCCTTATAGTTTTTGAGAAAATCGATTTTAAAGTTGCAAAGGAAAAAAATACACATTTAAAAACCCGCCGACTTTAATGGTTAATAGCAAATCCACCTTAAAAGAGACTCCATAACAAAAATTGCATCCTGTTTTTTATCATCCTACAAGTTCCAAAAGCTATTCTAATGTGTTCTGGCTAACTGCAGCACTTTCTACTATGACAGTCTCTGTAATAAATCAATGTATCTTTCCCCTGTCAGACTTGTCGGCCTGTGTCTGGAAGGCTGCCAAGTTCTTCAGTGTTGTGGTTCTGCTATGAACATGGCCGTTTCTACGGCCGTGCGGGGCGTGCCACCGCCCGGGGCGCTGCTGGGAGGGGGGCGCTGTGATGGAGGGGGGAGCCGCAGCCGCGGGGAGGGAAGCCTGACCTCTCCCTCCCTTCCTCTCCCCGGGCCGCCCTCCGTGCGATCCCCCCTCGGACTGCAGAGTAATGCGCAGGGAAGCGCTGTGCATAACTACTCACCTCGCTGGCTCCAAGCGCTGCTCTCTCGCCGCCAGTCTCCTCTCTGCCTACACGCTGATACACACACACACGCTGCTAAACAGGAAGCAGCGTGTGTGTGTATCAGCGTGTATGGAGAGATGAGACTGGCGGCGAGAGAGCAGCGCTTGGAGCCAGCGAGGTGAGTAGTTATGCACAGCGCTTCCCTGCACATTACTCTGCAGTCCGAGGGGGGATCGCACGGAGGGCGGCCCGGGGAGAGGGAGGGAGAGGTCGGGCTGCCCTCCCCGCGGCTGCGGCTCCCCCCTCCATCATGGGGGGCACCTACCTAACCTATACTGGGGCAGCTACCTATCTAACCTGTCCTGGGGGGCACCTACCTATCTAACCTATCCTGGGGGGCACCTACCTAATCTAACCTATACTGGGGGCACCTACCTATCTAACCTACCCTGGGGGGCACCTACCTAATCTAACCTATACTGGGGGGCACCTACCTAATCTAACCTATACTGGGGGGCACCTACCTATCTAACCTATCCTGGGGGGCACCTACCTAATCTAACCTATACTGGGGGCACCTACCTATCTAACCTACCCTGGGGGGCACCTACCTAATCTAACCTATACTGGGGGGCACCTACCTATCTAACCTGGGAGGCAGCTACCTAATCTAACCTATACTAAGGGGGCACCTACCTATCCTATACTGGGGGGCACCTACCTATCTAACCTAAACTGGGTGGCAACTACCTATCTAACCTATACTGGGGACACCTACCTATCTAACCAATACTGGGGGCACCTACCTAATCTAATCTATACTGGGGGGCACCTACCTAATCTAACCTATACTGAGGGGCACCTACCTAATCTAACCTATACTGGGGGGCACCTACCTAATCTATACTGGGGCAGCTACCTATCTAACCTATACTGGGGGGCACCTACCTATCTAACCTGGGGGGCAGCTACCTAATCTAACCTATACTGAGGGGGCAGCTACCTAATCTAACCTATACCGAGGGCACCTACCTATCTAACCTATACTGGGGGGCACCTACCTATCTAGCCTATACTGAGGGGCACCTACCTATCTAACCTATACTGGGGGGCACCTTCCTAACCTATACTGGGGGGCAGCTACCTATCTAACCTATAGTGGGAGCATTAACTTATCTAACCTGTATTGGGGGCACCTACCTACCTAGCTAGTCTATACAGGTGACAACTATACTGACTACCTATATTGGAGGCACCTACCTAACTAACCTATACAGGGGGCATCTATCTATCTAACCTATGCTGGGGGCAACTATTCTGTCTACGGTCTACCTATATTAGAGGCACCCACCTAGCTAACCTGTACTGGGGGCACCTAACTATCTACCGGGGACGCCTGCCTATCTAACCTATACTGTGGGTAACTATACTGGCTACCTATACCGGAGGCACCTACCTGGCTAACCTATACCGGAGGCAACTATATTGGCTCACCTATGCCTGGCTACCTATACTGGGGTACCTATTCTGGGGGAATCTATACTGAGTGCAACTAGACCTGGCTAACCTACACTGCGGGCACCCATACCTTGCTTCGGGGGTGGGGCGCATTTTTTACACCCTCGCCCTGGGTGCATTTTAGCCTAGAAACTGCACTGGCTATGAACTCCCCCTTCTGGCCCCTCTCTGCACACTGCCTGTGTATTATTTAGGATTAGAGCAGCTTCTCTCTTCTCTCTTATCTTTTACAAGCTGGATAAATCGTTCTCTGAGCTGGCTGGGCTTTCACATACTGAAGAATTACAGACAAGGGCAAAGCTGTTTGCAGGAAGAAAAGAGCAGCCTGAAACTTCAGTGCATGGGGGAAAGAAACACACAAATGATCTCTTGAGATTCAAAAGGAATGCTGTATACAGCCTGCTTGTGTATGGATGTATTTTCTATGTGTGGACATACTGTACATCAACCTACTTCCTGTTTTGGTGGCCATTTTGTTTGTTTACAAACAAACTTTTTAAAACTGTTTTTAACCACTTTTAATGTGGCGAGGAGCGGCGAAATTGTGACAGAGGGTAATAGGAGATGTCCCCTAAGGCACTGGTATGTTTACTTTTGTGCGATTTTAACAATACAGATTCTCTTTAAATGCTAGAAACCCTAAATTTGCAGGATATGTTAAGGAGATCTTGAGGAATAAGAGGAAAAAACAATTTTTCAAAAAGACCTTATAGTTTTTGAGAAAATCGATTTTAAAGTTTCAAAGGAAAATAGTATACTTTTAAATGCGGTAAATGTCACTTTTAGTAGCAAGCCTAACGGTAGTGTAATTTTACATGTATCAAAAGAAAGAGCAATACATTTCCTGACAGGGTTTCCAGGGGGTCCATACGCAGCCACAGCGCTTTGGCCAGGGATCGCTATACAGCCGCAAAATGGCTGTATGAAGATTCCTGGCATTTTTTCCTATTTTCCCCCCAAAAAATTTTTATGTTTAGAGTGTGGGAATTTTTTTTTTTAATTATGTGGGGTCAGCTGAAGCTGAAAGCTCTGCCCCTTCCAGGAAATGCCGGCGGATTGCCCCCCGGGGCGATTTGGGGGCTCTGCAGCCCTCGTTTTGCGGCGGGGACACGTGAACTCCCTTATGCGGCCCAGCCTCATCCTGACTTTGCCTCCTGCGGCCCCCGGGTAAATTGAGTTTGAGACCCCTGGCGTAGAGCATACCAGACTGTTAGAAAAAGACAGAGTCAAAGAAACATATTATTATTATTATTATTTATTGTATTTATAAAGCGCCAACATATTACGCAGCGCTGAACATTAATTTAGGTTACAGACAATATTTAGGGGTGACATACAGCAATATGACAATACAGGAATAATAGAAAACCAGATCACACAGCACAGTATAAGTACAAGGTAATGCTTAGTCACTGGATGGGAGCATGGAGATCACACAGCACAGTATGAGTACAAGGTAATGCTTAGTCACTGGATGGGAGCATGGAGATCACACAGCACAGTATGAGTACAAGGTAATGCTTAGTCACTGGATGCAGCATGGAGATCACACAGCACGGTATGTGTACAAGGTAATGCTTAGTCACTGGATGGGAGCATGGAGATCACACAGCACAGTATGAGTACAAGGTAATGCTTAGTCACTGGATGGAGCATGGAGATCACACAGCACAGTATGAGTACCAGGTAATGCTTAGTCACTGGATGGAGCATGGAGATCACACAGCACAGTATGAGTACAAGGTAATGCTTACTCACTGGATGGAGCATGGAGATCACACAGCACAGTATGAGTACAAGGTAATGCTTAGTCACTGGATGGAGCATGGAGATCACACAGCACAGTATGTGTACAAGGTAATGCTTAGTCAGTCACTGGATGGGAGCATGGAGATTAGGCAAGTTAGGTTCACTCAGATGCATAGAATGGGTTCACAGTAATGGAGGTGCATGATCAGGTAGGACGAGGTGGAAAGGGGGGGGGCGAATGGTAGTGTGGTTAACAGTGACATGCACATCTGGGAGGTTCATGGATGGCCGGGGTGGGAAGATCATAAATTCCGTTTTGTCTAGATTTAGTTTCAGGAACCTAGCGGACATCCAGGAGGAGATGGCTGATAGGCAGGAGGAGACCTTGTCCATGGTAGTGGTGGACATGTCAGGGGTGTGGAGGTAGATCTGGGTGTCATCTGCATACAGATGATAGTTAAAACCCATGGAGGAGATAACCTTGCCAATGGAGGATGTGTATAAGGTGAACAGTAGGGGGCCAAGGACCGAACCTTGGTGGACTCCCACCGAGAGGTGGTTGGGGGTGGACGAGGACTTATTGAAGGAACAAGATAGAACAGGTATATAAGTACAGTTTTGTTGAAGAAAAGGGAATATCAGCCAGCCAACAGAAATGTGAGCTTGCTCTAGGTAAAGCTGTGCTTGCATCGTAACGCTAGCATGGATGGTACGTGTTGTGTACATCCGCTGGTGCCGCTGGCTGCAGGATCTTGCTCTAGGTAAAGCTGTGGTTGCATCGTAACGCTAGCCTGGATGGTACGTGTTGTGTACATCCGCTGGTGCCGCTGGCTGCAGGATCTTGCTCTAGGTAAAGCTGTGGTTGCATCGTAACTCTAGCATGGATGGTACGTGTTGTGTACATCAGCTGGTGCCGCTGGCTGCAGGATCTTGCTCTAGGTAAAGCTGTGGTTGCATTGTAACGCTAGCATGGATGGTACGTGTTGTGTACATCAGCTGGTGCCGCTGGCTGCAGGATCTTGCTCTAGGTAAAGCTGTGGTAGCATCGTAACGCTAGCATGGATGGTACGTGTTGTGTACATCAGCTGGTGCCGCTGGCTGCAGGATCTTGCTCTAGGTAAAGCTGTGGTAGCATCGTAACGCTAGCATGGATGGTACGTGTTGTGTACATCAGCTGGTGCCGCTGGCTGCAGGATCTTGCTCTAGGTAAAGCTGTGGTAGCATCGTAACGCTAGCATGGATGGTACGTGTTGTGTACATCAGCTGGTGCCGCTGGCTGCAGGATCTTGCTCTAGGTAAAGCTGTGGTAGCATCGTAACGCTAGCATGGATGGTACGTGTTGTGTACATCCGCTGGTGCCGCTGGCTGCAGGATCTTGCTCTAGGTAAAGCTGTGGTTGCATTGTAACACTAACATGGATGGTACGTGTTGTGTACATCCGCTGGTGCCGCTGGCTGCAGGATCTTGCTCTAGGTAAAGCTGTGGTTGCATCATAACGCTAGCATGGATGGTACGTGTTGTGTACATCAGCTGGTGCCGCTGGCTGCAGGATCTTGCTCTAGGTAAAGCTGTGGTTGCATTGTAACACTAACATGGATGGTACGTGTTGTGTACATCCGCTGGTGCCGCTGGCTGCAGGATCTTGCTCTAGGTAAAGCTGTGGTTGCATTGTAACGCTAGCATGGATGGTATGTGTTGTGTACATCCGCTGGTGCCGCTGGCTGCAGGGTCTTGCTCAAGGTAAAGCTGTGGTTGCATTGTAACGCTAGCATGGATGGTATGTGTTGTGTACATCAGCTGGTGCCGCTGGCTGCAGGATCTTGCTCTAGGTAAAGCTGTGGTTGCATCGTAACGCTAGCATGGATGGTACGTGTTGTGTACATCAGCTGGTGCCGCTGGCTGCAGGATCTTGCTCTAGGTAAAGCTGTGGTTGCATCGTAACGCTAGCATGGATGGTACGTGTTGTGTACATCAGCTGGTGCCGCTGGCTGCAGGATCTTGCTCTAGGTAAAGCTGTGGTTGCATTGTAACACTAACATGGATGGTACGTGTTGTGTACATCCGCTGGTGCCGCTGGCTGCAGGATCTTGCTCTAGGTAAAGCTGTGGTTGCATCGTAACGCTAGCATGGATGGTATGTGTTGTGTACATCAGCTGGTGCCGCTGGCTGCAGGATCTTGCTCTAGGTAAAGCTGTGGTTGCATCGTAACGCTAGCATGGATGGTATGTGTTGTGTACATCCGCTGGTGCCGCTGGCTGCAGGGTCTTGCTCTAGGTAAAGCTGTGGTTGCATCGTAACGCTAGCATGGATGGTACGTGTTGTGTACATCAGCTGGTGCCACTGGCTGCAGGGTCTTGCTCTAGGTAAAGCTGTGGTTGCATTGTAACGCTAGCATGGATGGTATGTGTTGTGTAGATCAGCTGGTGCCGCTGGCTGCAGGATCTTGCTCTAGGTAAAGCTGTGGTTGCATCGTAACGCTAGCATGGATGGTATGTGTTGTGTACATCCGCTGGTGCCGCTGGCTGCAGGGTCTTGCTCTAGGTAAAGCTGTGGTTGCATTGTAACGCTAGCAAGGATGGTATGTGTTGTGTACATCAGCTGGTGCCACTGGCTGCAGGGTCTTGCTCTAGGTAAAGCTGTGGTAGCATCGTAACGCTAGCATGGATGGTATGTGTTGTGTACATCAGCTGGTGCCGCTGGCTGCAGGATCTTGCTCTAGGTAAAGCTGTGGTTGCATCGTAACGCTAGCATGGATGGTACGTGTTGTGTACATCAGCTGGTGCCGCTGGCTGCAGGATCTTGCTCTAGGTAAAGCTGTGGTTGCATTGTAACGCTAGCAAGGATGGTATGTGTTGTGTACATCAGCTGGTGCCACTGGCTGCAGGGTCTTGCTCTAGGTAAAGCTGTGGTTGCATCGTAACGCTAGCATGGATGGTATGTGTTGTGTACATCAGCTGGTGCCACTGGCTGCAGGGTCTTGCTCTAGGTAAAGCTGTGGTTGCATCGTAACGCTAGCATGGATGGTATGTGTTGTGTACATCAGCTGGTGCCGCTGGCTGCAGGGTCTTGCTCTAGGTAAAGCTGTGGTTGCATTGTAACGCTAGCATGGATGGTATGTGTTGTGTACATCAGCTGGTGCCGCTGGCTGCAGGGTCTTGCTCTAGGTAAAGCTGTGGTTGCATCGTAACGCTAGCATGGATAGTATGTGTTGTGTACATCAGCTGGTGCCGCTGGCTGCAGGGTCTTGCTCTAGGTAAAGCTGTGGTTGCATTGTAACGCTAGCATGGATGGTATGTGTTGTGTACATCCGCTGGTGCCACTGGCTGCAGGGTGGACACATCAATAGCTCTGAACTCAACCCCCTGTGAATTAATCTCCTTTTTTACGTATGTCTAAACAGTAGCATAGCTAGAAATTATGGGGCTTCATAGCAATATTTTCATGGCATCATCATATCTAGGCACTCTTGAGCAATGCTACCGACCCCTACCCTATGAATATGGGTTGAATGGGCAATTTACATTGTCATACAATGCACACAGTGTATTGAGCGGTGAGACTCAGAGAGTGGAGAAATAAAGCAATGTTAATAATAGTGAACACATCAAGTACTACCTGGGCCCCTCTTCTCCTGGGCCCCATATCAGTTGCTGTGGCTGCTATGGCTATTGCTACGCCCCTGTGTCTAAAACATGTTAAAAGCCTAGAGTCCTTCTTTAGCCTCCTGTCACCTCCTAAAAACTAAACTCTTTTTTTGGCTGGATTGACCCTTTTTTAATTGAGAGTGAATGTCTTTTTCTAGAGTGTTGCGTAAGCTGGAGGGTTAGCCGGGTATGAAGAGCTGTGTCCTCGTGTGTATTATGGCTTCTTCATCTGTAAAGTGCCTCATCTGTGTAAGAAGAGGAGACTGATTAAGACAGGCAGGGCACCAGCAATGGAGAAATCAGTGTCACCATCTGGCCGAGGACAGAATATTCTCCCCTCTGTGTGCTGAGCTCATTAATTGCACAAGACCTTCCAAACTGATACGCTGCAGATGTTCCTCAGCCTCTCAGAGATTTCATGTTCTTCAGCCCAGTCACGGAGAGGACTTACAGGACTCTGTTTAATAGGCTTACATGGTCTGTTGTGTGCCAGTTGAAGCTGAGGCCAGGTCCTTCCGGACTGTTATTCCCACCAGAACCAATGCCGTTGCCACAGAAAGCAGTGTAGAAGAGTACATTGAATACATTTCTGCACTCAGAATAATATTACAAAAATTGTAGACTCTGAGGTCTAATGTCAAAGTGTGAATAATAATGGATCTGCAAGAAGTTTCCTTCCCATCTCCTTGCCCTGACACAAGCTTTCAAGGTTTGCCTTCAAAGCATACTTCTACAAGTCCCACTAATCCACAAATCAAGAGATTCTTCCAGCAGAGCCAAGAGTGTTGTCTACCCTGTGGACCCACAATGCCTTTTTCCTTCAGTTACGCACCCTCATCTACAGCCTAGTAGTAGTCACAGTCTGATCACAAAGGTAGGGAGGAGAGAAGGGCAGACCATGGAATAACTATAAGTCATGAGGGCCCTTAACAAGACTTTGGTAGGTCCATCCCTCACTGCCCACACACAGACACTGACACTGGAATTCTGACACACTATACAAGGAAAGGTGATGAGCATTTTGTAACCCTATTACAAATTAGGTGAACAACTTGGGGTCCCTGTGATATTACCAAATGTCTTCCAGATTCCACCATAAGTTCCTCCTTCGAGGCCCTCCATGTGTCATGGTAATTACCCCATATAATACCTTCTCTTGGGCATCAGAGGTGGAGATGATCCCGTTGTCTATACATATGGATAATGGTGCCACTGCCTTGCAGAGAAGAGGAGGCTTCACTGGTCCCAGCCATACCTATACTGTGGGACACCTCTGGCTACCTATGCTGGAGGGACATCTCTGACTACTTATACTGGGCAGACACCTCTGGCTATCTATACTGGGGGACGCCTCTGGCTACCTATACTGGGGACACCTCTGGCTACCTATACTGGGGGGCACCTCTGGCTACCTATACTGTAGGGCACCTCTTGCTACCTATACTGGGGGACACCTCTGGCTTCCTATACTGGGGGACCTCTCTGGCTACCTATACAGGGGGGCATCTCTGGCTACTTATACTGGAGGGACAACTCTCACTACTTATACTGGGGGGGGGGGATACTTCTGGCTTACCTATACTGGAGGGACACCTCTGGCTACCTATACTGGGGGGACACCTCTGGCTACCTATACTGGGGGGACACCTCTGGCTACCTATACTGGGGGACACCTCTGGCTACCTATACTGAGGTATACCTCTGGCTACCTCTACTGGTGGTACTCCTCTGGCTACCTATACTGGGGGGCACCTCTGGCTACCTATACTGGAGGGACACCTCTTGCTACCTATACTGGAGGGACACCTCTGGCTACCTATACTGGAGGAAACCTCTGACTACCTATACTGGGGGACACCTTTGGCTTCCTATACTGGGGGGACCTCTCTGGCTACCTATACTGGGGGGACACCTCTGGCTACCTATACTGGGGGACACCTCTGGCTACCTATACTGAGGTATACCTCTGGCTACCTCTACTGGTGGTACTCCTCTGGCTACCTATACTGGGGGGCACCTCTGGCTACCTATACTGGAGGGACACATCTTGCTACCTATACTGGAGGGACACCTCTAACTACCTATACTGGGGGACACCTCTGGCTACCTATACTGGAGGACACCTCTGGCTACATATACTGGGGGGACCTCTCTGGCTACCTATACTGGGGGGCACCTCTGGCTAACTATACTGGGGGGACACCTCTGGCTACATATACTGGGGGGACCTCTCTGGCTACCTATACTGGGGGGCACCTCTGGCTAACTATACTGGGGGGACACCTCTGGCTACTTATACTGGAGGGACAACTCTCACTACTTATACTTGGGGGTGGGGGATACCTCTGGCTACCTATACGGAGGGACACCTCTGGCTACCTATACTGAGGGACACCTCTGGCTACCTATACTGGGGGGACACCTCTGGCTACCTATACAGGGGATATCTCTGGCTACTTATACAGAGGGACACCTCTGGCTACCTACACTGAGGGACACCTCTGGCTACCTCTACTGGGGGGACTCCTCTGGCTACCTATACTGGGGGGCACCTCTGCTCTGGCTACCTGTACTGGGGGGACACCTCTCACTACTTATACTGGGGGGACAACTCTCACTACCTATACTGGGAGGCACCTGTAGCTACCTATCCTGGGGCAACACCTCTGGCTACCTATTCTGGGGTGACACCTCTCACTACCCGCCTCCCCCATTCCCTACACACACACACATGTACCAAAGGATGGTATTCACAAGAAGAGTGGGACACAAATAAAGAGAGTCCCCCTCCTGCCTCAGTGTTAACCTGTGCAGAATCTTTATCTGTGAGGTCTTTGTGGTATGTAGGTTCTCTATGAGCCGAGTATTATCTTTGGTAAGTGTGAATCAGTGGTAAGGTCGCCGGGTCTCAGGTCTGGGGACTCCTCTTTTCTACCATGACATTGCTCCCTGCGTTCCCGATGTCACTGCTGAATGTATAAACATGATCGCTTGTGCCGTGCGGATTAGCACAGCCTCTGACCTCACCGCGGGGTGCCAATAGCAACAACGTATTCATGCCAATTACCCGATGTAAGAATCACTGATCAGGGCTGGAGAGGTCAGTGCAGGACCCCAGGGGCACAGCAGCTCTGCTAACACATGAGGAAATGGCTAGAAATGCTTCCTTATTGCTGCCATGTTATCCTCATATATCAGCAGTGGCAGCTCCACTGACAGACCGTAATCTGACATCTACAGCTACAAAGCACAAGAGAAGCAAATGCGCACTCAGAGGCACCAGCCTGCCATTCACATTGGCTTGCAGACAGCCTGTCAGCCAATAAAAGGTGCCAATTCTTTCACCTGTGTCTGCAGTGCCAAATCTAGCAGGAGCTGCAACGATTTGGGCATAGACAGGACAGGCAGCTCAGTCGCACACAATCGTATATGATGTGACCAGCAGGGGGCACTGTGTGCAGGTATCCCTCTCACACACCCCTCCCTATCACTGACCTGCACACTAGGAGCTGCAAAAATAATGATTGAAATCACAAACACTGGTGTAAATGACAGGTGGGGGCCCAGGGCTCTATCACCACCTGGGACCCTCATCCCTCATTTACAGCTGTCAGCCAGGGAAAGCAGCCATTAGATCACACCTGGACCAAACCACTGATGGCCAACAGGATGTACAATCTCCATCAAACAGGAAGGAACCCTGTGGAATTGCTGTGTCTTGTATACACTTAAAATAAAAGGGTGAAATAGTGTCCCAGTCACCAGAGGCAGGACGAGGTCCTCCAGCACCCAAGGCTTAGACACCAAAGTGTGCTCCCCATCCCTCCCACCCCAGCTGTCACACACTGATTGCTATTAGACTAAGAGGCAGCCCAGGGCCCCCAACACCTTAATCTCTAGTTATCTGGCTTGCAGTCACCGCCATGTATCCCCTTTTCTTATTTCTCTCTGCTTCAAACACAATAGGGGAATGATAGCTGAGTGAGTTGTGCGCCCCCCTCCTACACTGCGCCCCAAGGCTGGAGCCTCTCCCGCCTCTGGCCGACCCTGCTCTACCCCCTCCTACACTGCGCCCTGAGCCTCTCTCGCCTCGGCCCTTCCCCGCTCTACCCCCTCCTACACTGCGCCCCGAGGCTGGAGCCTCTCTCGCCTCCACCTCTGGCCAGCCCTGCTCTACCCCCTCCTACACTGCGCCCTGAGGCTGGAGCCTCTCTCGCCTCTGCCTCTGGCCGGCCCTGCTCTACCCCCTCCTACACTGCGCCCTGAGGCTGGAGCCTCTCTCGCCTCCACCTCTGGCCAGCCCTGCTCTACCCCCTCCTACACTGCGCCCCGAGGCTGGAGCCTCTCTCGCCTCTGCCTCTGGCCGGCCCTGCTCTACCCCCTCCTACACTGCGCCCTGAGGCTGGAGCCTCTCTCGCCTCCGCCTCTGGCCGACCCTGCTCTACCCCCTCCTACACTGCGCCCTGAGGCTGGAGCCTCTCTCGCCTCCACCTCTGGCCAGCCCTGCTCTACCCCCCCCTACACTGCGCCCTGAGGCTGGAGCCTCTCTCGCCTCCGCCTCTGGCCGACCCTGCTCTGCCCCCTCCTACACTGCGCCCTGAGGCTGGAGCCTCTCTCGCCTCCGCCTCTGGCCAGCCCTGCTTCTCCCCCCCCTACACTGCGCCCTGAGGCTGGAGCCTCTCTCGCCTCCGCCTCTGGCCGACCCTGCTCTACCCCCTCCTACACTGCGCCCTGAGGCTGGAGCCTCTCTCGCCTCCGCCTCTGGCCGACTCTGCCAGTCACCCTCGCACTGTGCGGAGCTGAGGATGGCTATTGGACAGATATTGTGCATTCGGTTGGGTATGAACAATGACTTTCAAACAACATTATTTCAGAGCACACGGTAATGTTGTGTGAAATGTCACTGCTCTATGTGTGCACAGTATTGGAACGACATAATTGTTTGAAACATCGGTTTGTGTGAAGAGCGTTGTTTAAAATACTTTTCGTTTCTTTTTGCCTGTTAATATCGATTGCGAGACATCGCGTTCCCCTGACTTCAATCTAGCGTCTCTGTGGACCATAAAGGTGCCCATATATAACTCAATTTCCAGGCAGATTTTATGCTTTAATGTAATGAAATCTGTGTACAGTGTGTGGCAGGAAATAGCTAAGGACGAGATTCTGAATTCCGATGTCTGCAATTCCGATCTGAAATATTGGCTTTCCACTTAAATCGGTAAGAAGAAATGAGAACTCAGAGAAAATACCGCATTACCAAGAATCGGAAATATTAGGCCAATCACAAACTCTGAGGCATTGGACCAATTAGAGAATCACTATTGTATGGCAGAAATCAGATTACTGCAGAATTTTTAAAAGTTTACTACGGTTTGCCAAAATTCAGATTTTCGTGGAAATCAGAAAGACGCTTATCAGAAAATGGTAATTCTGAGCTTCCCTAGCAATAGCAGGGCCAGGACAAAGGTCTCCAGCACAAGAGGTGGAGAACCTAAATATTCCCCCTCCCCCATTGTGTCCCCCACCATGTAGGTAGCAGATGTGGCCCCAGTGTTAAGTATAGTGCCCCCTTCCCCCACCCATCATAGGTATCCATATCTGCACCCAGTATTAGGCAGGCTCCCCACCAGTATGGGTAGCCAGAGGTGCTCTGGGCCAGACTGGTTGGGGTCCCCCCCCGCTCTCTCCTGCCTCTGGTCCAAGCTGATGGGGGTCCTGAACGTAGCGGTGTATAATGGTTGCAGACAGAGACCCCGCTGGGTTGATATGGAGGTACATTGTGTGACCTCGATGTACGCAGAACTTTGTGTGAAAACTTTTCATGCTGTCTGTGCTTCATCGTTTCCTGCTGTAAATCTCTCATCCAGGCGGGTGTATCTCGGCTCCTCGCTGTGTCTTTAGGAGATGTCTAAACACACTACACAGACACACTACAATGGCTTCCAGCACACATTCAGCTACAACGTCATTTAGACATCAGGAAGTTGTAAACTGTTTTTTTGGGGGGGTTCCACCATCAGCTGTAAAAGTATCTCAAACCCCAATTCTACTGTATACCAAACATTAACATCAACTCTTACCCTACAACTCACACACCAACCTCATCTCTTGCCTTGTGTCTGACCCTAACATCACCCAATGGCCTGTAAGTAACCTTAGCCTCACCCCCTTGCCTGTGACTAACCCTAGCCTCACCCCTTGGCCTCAGACTAACCCTAGCCTGCCCCCCCCCCCCACCTGTGTCTATTCCTACCGCCCCTCCCCCCCCCCCCCCCCCCCAGCCTGTGGCTAGTCCTAACCTCACCCCCCGGCCTGTGCTTAACCCTAACCACACCACTTGTCCTGTGCCTGACCCTAACCTTAGCCACGGGCCTGTGCCTAGCCCTAATCTCACTGACTGGCTGGTGCATAGCACTAAGATCACCCACCGGAATGTGCATTACACTTACCTTACCAACTGGCCTGTGCCTAACCCTAATTTAATTCCCTGCACTGTGCTGAACTCTAGCCTCACCCCTGGCTTGTGCTTAGACCTTAACACACTTACTGACCCATGCCTCGCCATAAACTGTGCTTATCCCTAACCTCACCCCGTGTCCTTTGCCTAACCTTCTGGCCTGTGTCTTGCCCTAACCTCATCCATGGTCTGTGCCTAACCTTAACCTCACCCCTCAGCTATGAGTTAGTGGATATTTGGAGGTCACCATCACTTTGACATGGTTTGCAGGTTGAGTTTTTTAGAGCTGGAAGTTGGCCAGCAGTTCAGTTCCCCTGCTGGGAGTGGGTGGGCAGTTTGGGTCCCCTACTGGGAGTGGGTGTGCAGTTTGGTTCTCCTGCTGGGAGTGGGTGGGCAGTCTGGTTCCCTTGCTGGGAGTGGGTGGGCAGTTCAGTTCCCCTGCTGGGAGTGGGTGGACTGTTCGGTTCCCCTGCTGAGTGGGTGGGCAGTTTGGTTCCCCTGCTGGGAGTGGGTTGCAGTTTGGTTCCCTTGCTGGGAGTGGGTGGGCAGTTTGGTCTCCTGTTGTGAGTGGGTGGGCAGTTTGGTTCCCCCGCCCCTGCTGGGAGTGGGTGGGCAGTTTGGTTCCCCTGCTGGGAGTGGGTGGGGAGGTTGGTTCCCCTACAAGGAGTGGGCCAGCAGTTTGGTTCCCCTGCAAGGAGTGGGTGGGCAGTTTGGTTCCCCTGCTGGGAGTGGGTGGGCAGTTTGGGACCCCTGCTCAGAGTCGGTGGACAGTTTGGTTCCCCTGCTGGGAGTGTGTGGGTAGTTTGGTTCCCTTGCTGGGAGTGGGTGGGCAGTTTGGTTCCCCTGCTAGGAGTGGGGGACAGTTTGGTTCCCCTGCTGGGAGTGGGTGGGTGGGCAGTTTGGTTCTCCTGCTGGGAGTGGGTGGGCAGTTTGGTTCCCCTGCTGGGAGTGGGTGGGCAGTTTGGTTCCCCTGCTGGGAGTGGGTGGGCAGTTTGGTTCTCCTGTTGGGAGTGGGTGGGCAGTTTGGTACCCCTGCTGGGAGTGGGTGGGCAGTTTGGTTCTCCTGCTGGGAGTGGGTGGGAAGTTTGGTTCCCTTGCTGGGAGAGGGTGATCTGTAGTGGTCTGCGGTGGTCTGGTGTGTGGCCTTCATGTTTGTATATACCCCTCCCCCTTGCTTTCTGCCATCCATCTCCTCATTATCCGGACCATCGGCCGCACACACCACACAGGAGGGGTCTCTGCCTGATTACGGCCGGGGATTAGTGTTAGCCGGAGGATTAATGAGGAATTCTCATTAATACAATGGGCTCTGTACAAGATCGCGACCTGAGGAACTATAGACTGAACATTCATGTGAAAGGTGTTCCTCGCATTTCCCATGCTGGTTGTATCATATTCATACAGAGATCTCTACTTCCTCTACATCTACAGGGGGACAGCATGGGGACCCTCGCCTGCAGTGCTTTCTGATAATCAATGCTCATTATTATTCATCATTACAGGAGCAGAGCAGAGGTCAGCCAACACTACACAGCACTGCCAGAGGGTGTGGGAGAAGTTTAAGAGTTCTGAGCTCACATATATGAAACTAACAACTCCACCCCCCCAAACCCCACCCTGATACCTAACCCCATCCCCTAACATAAATTTAACCCTGATTTCTAACACCGCCCCCTAACATAAACCCCACCCTGATTCCTAACCCCACACTTATTGTTAACCCTTACTTTGTCAATAATTACCATCCTCATTAACCCTACTATCTCCCACAGCATTAACCCCTTACTGATACCTATCCCTCCCATCTCCCACAGCATTAACCCCTTCCTGATACCTAACCCTACTATCTACCACAGACATTACACCTCTACCATTACCCTTTCAGAAGTAACCCCTTCCTGATATCCAATCCTCACCTTCCCCAAGCATTAATGCCTTCCTGAAATGTAACGCTACTATCTGCCACAGAATTAATGCTCTGTGAGATCGAAGTGAGAGGTGTCAGGAAGAGGTTAATGCTGTGGGAGATGGAAGAAATAGGGGTCAGGAAGGGGTTAATGCTGTGGGAGATGGAAGGGAGAGGTGTCAGAAAGGGGTTAATGCTGTGGGAGATGGAAGGAATAGGGGTCAGGAAGGGGTTAATGCTGTGGGAGAGGTGTCAGGAAGGGGTTAATGCTGTGGGAGATGAAAGGAATTGGGGTCAGGAAGGGGTTAATGCTGTGGGAGATAGAAGGAATAGGTGTCAGGAAGGGGTTAATGCTGTGGGAGATGGAAGGGAGAAGTGTCAGGAAGGGATTAATGCTGTGGGAGATGGAAGAGAGTGGTGTCAGGAAGGGGTTAATGCTGTGGGAGATGGAAGGAATAGGGGTCAGGAAGGGGTTAATGCTGTGGGAGATGGAAGGGATAGGGGTCAGGAAGGGGTTAATGCTGTGGGAGATGGAAGTAAGAGGTGTCAGGAAGGGGTTAATGCTGTGGGAGATGCGAGGGAGAGGTGTCAGGAAAGGATTAATGCTGTGGGAGATGGAAGGAATAGGGGTCAGGAAGGGGTTAATGCTGTGGAAGATGGAAGGGAGAGGTGTCAGGAAGGGGTTAATGCTGTGGGAGATGGAAGGGATAGGTGCCAGGAAGGGGTTAATGCTGTGGGAGATGGAAGGGAGAGGTGTCAGGAAGGAGTTAATGCTGTGGGAGATGGAAGGGAGAGGTGTCAGGAAGGGGTTAATGCTGTGGGAGATGGAAGGAATAGGGGGTCAGAAAGGGGTTAATGCTGTGGGAGAGGTGTCACAAAGGGGTTAATGCTGCGGGAGATGAAAGGAATAGGGGTCAGGAAGGGGTTCATGCTGTAAGAGATGGAAGGGATAGGTGTCAGGAAGGGGTTAATGCTGTGGAAGATGGAAGGAATCGGTGTCAGGAAGGGGTTAATGCTGTGGGAGATGGAAGGGAGAGGTGTCAGGAAGGGGTTAATGCTGTGGGAGATGGAAGGGATAGGTGTCAGGAAGGGGTTCGTGCTGTAAGAGATGGAAGGGATAGGTGTCAGGAAGGGGTTAATGCTGTGGAAGATGGAAGGAATCGGTGTCAGGAAGGGGTTAATGCTGTGGGAGATGGAAGGGAGAGGTGTCAGGAAGGGGTTAATGCTGTGGGAGATGGAAGGGATAGGTGCCAGGAAGGGGTTATTGCTGTGGGAGATGGAAGGGATAGGTGTCAGGAAGGGGTTAATGCTGTGGAAGATGGAAGGAATCGGTGTCAGGAAGGGGTTAATGCTGTGGGAGATGGAAGGGAGAGGTGTCAGGAAGGGGTTAATGCTGTGGGAGATGGAAGGGATAGGTGTCAGGAAGGGGTTCGTGCTGTAAGAGATGGAAGGGATAGGTGTCAGGAAGGGGTTAATGCTGTGGAAGATGGAAGGAATCGGTGTCAGGAAGGGGTTAATGCTGTGGGAGATGGAAGGGAGAGGTGTCAGGAAGGGGTTAATGCTGTGGGAGATGGAAGGGATAGGTGCCAGGAAGAGGTTAATGCTGTGGATGATGGAAGGGAGAGGTGTCAGGAAGGGGTTAATGCTGTGGGAGATGGAAGGGAGAGGTGTCAGGAAGGGGTTAATGCTGTGGGAAATGGAAGGGAGAGGTGTCAAGAAGGGGTTAATGCTGTGGGAGATGGAAGGGAGAAGTGTCAGGAAGGGGTTAATGCTGTGGGAGATGGAGGTGATAGGTGTCAGGAAGGGGTTAATGCTATGGGAGATGGAAAGAAGAGGTGTCAGTAAGGGGTTAATGCTGTGGGAGATGGAAGGGAGAGGTGTTAGGAAGTAGTTAATGCTGTGGGAGATGGAAGGGAGAGGTGTCAAGAAGAGGTTAATGCTGTGGGAGATGAAAGGAATAGGGGTCAGGAAGGGGTTAATGCTGTGGGAGATGGAAGGGAGAGGTGTGAGGAAGGGGTTGATGCTGTGGGAGATGGAGGGGAAAGGTGTCAGGAAGGGGTTAAAGCTGTGGGAGAAGGAAAGGAACCCCTTCCTGACACCTCTCCCTTCCATCTCCCACAGCAATAACCCCTTCCTGACACCTATCCCTTCCATCTCCCACAGCATTAACCCCTTCCTGACACCTCTCCCTTCTATCTCCCACAGCATTAACCCCTTCCTGACCCCTATTCCTTCCATCTCCCACAGCATTAACCCCTTCCTGACACCTCTCCCTTCCATCTCCCACAGCATTAACCCCTTCCTGACACCCATCCCTTTCATCTCCCACAGCATTAACCCCTTCCTGACACCTTTCTCTTCCATTTCCCACAGCATTAACCCCTTCCTGACACCCCTCCCTTCCATCTCCCACAGCATTAATCCCTTCCTGACCCCTATTCCTTCCATTTCCCACAGCATTAACCCCTTCCTGACATCTATCTCTTCCATCCCCCACAACATTAACCCCTTCCTGACACCTCTCCCTTTCATCTCCCACAGCATTAACCCCTTCCTGACACCTCTCCCTTCCATCTCCCACAGCATTAACCCCTTCCTGACCCATATTCCTTCCATCTCTTACAGCATGAACCCCTTCCTGACACCTTTCCCTTCTATCTCCCACAGCATTAACCCCTTCCTGACCCCTATTCCTTCCATCTCCCACAGCATTAAACCCTTCCTGACACCTCTCCCTTCCATCTCCCACAGCATTAACCCCTTCCTGACACCTATCCCTCCCATCTCCCACAGCATTAACCCCTTCCTGACCCCTATTCCTTTCATCTCCCACAGCATTAACCCCTTCCTGACACCTTTCTCTTCCATTTCCCACAGCATTAACCCCTTCCTGACACCTATCCCTTCCATCTCCCACAGCATTAACCCCTTCCTGACCCCTATTCCTTTCATCTCCCACAGCATTAACCCCTTCCTGACACCTCTCCCTTCCATCCCCCACAACATTAACCCCTTCCTGACACCTCTCCCTTTCATCTCCCACAGCATTAACCCCTTCCTGACACCTCTCCCTTCCATCTCCCACAGCATTAACCCCTTCCTGACCCATGTTCCTTCCATCTCCCACAGCATTAACCCCTTCCTGACACCTTTCCCTTCTATCTCCCACAGCATTAACCCCTTCCTGACCCCTATTCCTTCCATCTCCCACAGCATTAACCCCTTCCTGACACCTCTCCCTTCCATCTCCCACAGCATTAACCCCTTCCTGACACCTCTCCCTTCCATCTCCCACAGCATTAACCCCTTCCTGACCCATATTCCTTCCATCTCCCACAGCATTAACCCCTTCCTGACACCTTTCCCTTCTATCTCCCACAACATTAACCCCTTCCTGACCCCTATTCCTTCCATCTCCCACGGCATTAACCCCTTCCTGACACCTCTCCCTTCCATCTCCCACAGCATTAACCCCTTCCTGACACCTATCCCTTTCATCTCCCACAGCATTAACCCCTTCCTGACACCTATCCCTTCCATCTCCCACAGCATTAACCCCTTCCTGACCCCTATTCCTTTCATCTCCCACAGCATTAACCCCTTCCTGACCCCTATTCCTTCCATTTCCCACAGCATTAACCCCTTCCTGACATCTATCCCTTCTATCCCCCACAACATTAACCCCTTCCTGACGCCTCTCCCTTTCATCTCCCACAGCATTAACCCCTTCCTGACACCTCTCCCTTCCATCTCCCACAGCATTAACCCCTTCCTGACCCATATTCCTTCCATCTCCAACAGCATTAACCCCTTCCTGACACCTTTCCCTTTTATCTCCCACAGCATTAACCCCTTCCTGACACCTCTCCCTTCCATCTCCCACAGCATTAACCCCTTCCTGACCCATATTCCTTCCATCTCCAACAGCATTAACCCCTTCCTGACACCTTTCCCTTTTATCTCCCACAGCATTAACCCCTTCCTGACCCCTATTCCTTCCATCTCCCACAGCATTAACCCCTTCCTGACACCTCTCCCTTCCATCTCCCACAGCATTAACCGCTTCCTGACACCTATCCCTTCCATTTCCCACAGCATTAACCTCTTCCTGACACCTCTCCCTTCTATCTCCCACAGCATTAACCCCTTTCCTGTCCCCTATTCCTTTCATCTCCCACAGCATTAAACCCTTCCTGACACCTCTCCCTTCCATTTCCCACAGCATTAACCCCTCACTGACAGCTATCCCTTCCATCTCCCACAGCATTAACCCCTTCCTGACCCCTCTCCCTTCCATTTCCCACAGCATTAACCCCTCACTGACACCTATCCCTTCCATCTACCACAGCATTAACCCCTTCCTGACACCTCTCCTTTCCATCTCCCACAGCATTAACCGCTTCCTGACACCTATCCCTTCCATTTCCCACAGCATTAACCTCTTCCTGACACCTCTCCCTTCTATCTCCCACAGCATTAACCCCTTTCCTGTCCCCTATTCCTTTCATCTCCCACAGCATTAAACCCTTCCTGACACCTCTCTCTTCCATCTCCCACAGCATTAACCCCTTCCTGACACCTCTCCCTTCCATCTCCCATAGCATTAACCCCTTCCTGACACCTCTCCCTTCCATCTCCCACAGCATGAACCCCTTCCTGACACCTCTCCCTTCCATCTCCCACAGCATTAACCCCTTCCTTTCCCCTATTCCTTCCATCTCCCACAGCATTAACCCCTTCCTGACACCTCTCCCTTCCATCTCCCACAGCATTAACCCCTTCCTGACATCTATCCTTTCCATCCCCCACAACATTAACCCCTTCCTGACACCTCTCCCTTCCATCTCCCACAGCATTAACCCCTTCCTGACACCTCTCCCTTCCATCTCCCACAGCATTAACCCCTTCCTGACACCTCTCCCTCCCATCTCCCACAGCATTAACCCCTTCCTGACACCTCTCCCTTCCATCTCCCACAGCATTAACCCCTTCCTGACACCTCTCCCTTCCATCTCCCACAGCACTAACCCCTTCCTGACCCATATTCCTTCCATCTCCCACAGCATTAACCCCTTCCTGACACCTCTCTCTTCCATCTCCCACAGCATTAACCCCTTCCTGACACCTATTCCTTCCATCTCCCACAGCATTAACCCCTTTCTGACACCTCTCCCTTCCATTTCCCACAGCATTAACCCCTCACTGACAGCTATCCCTTCCATCTCCCACAGCATTAACCCCTTCCTGACACCTTTCCCTTCCATTGCCCACAGCATTAACCCCTCACTGACACCTATCCCTTCCATCTCCCACAGCAATAACCCCTTCCTGACATCTATCCCTTCCATCCCCCACAACATTAACCCCTTTCTGACACCTCTCCCTTCCATCTCCCACAGCATTAACCCCTTCCTGACACCTCTCCCTCCCATCTCCCACAGCATTAACCCCTTCCTGACACCTCTCCCTTCCATCTCCCACAGCATTAACCGCTTCCTGACCCATATTCCTTCCATCTCCCACAGCATTAACCCCTTCCTGACACCTCTCCCTTCCATCTCCCACAGCATTAACCCCTTCCTGACACCTATTCCTTCCATCTCCCACAGCATTAACCCCTTCCTGACACCTCTCCCTTCCATTTCCCACAGCATTAACCCCTCACTGACAGCTATCCCTTCCATCTCCCACAGCATTAACCCCTTCCTGACACCTCTCCCTTCCATTGCTCACAGCATTAACCCCTCACTGACACCTATCCCTTCCATCTCCCACAGCATTAACCCCTTCCTGTCCCCTATTCCTTCCATCTCCCACAGCATTAACCCCTTCCTGACACCTCTCCCTTCCACCTTCCACAGCATTAACCCCTTCCTGACACCTCTCCTTTCCATCTCCCACAGCATTAACCCCTTCCTGACACCTATTCCTTCTATTTCCCATTCCTGGTACCTAACCCTAACTTCCCCTTAACATTAACCCTTTTCTGACTTCTTACCTTAAAGAGGAACTCTAGCCTAAACAAACATACTGTCATTAAGTTACATTAGTTATGTTAATTAAAATAGATAGGTAATATAATCTCTTACCCACACTGTTTTAAAAGAACAGGCAAATGTTTGAGTTCATGATGGCAGCCATCTTATTGGTTGAAATGAGGTGACAGGGAGCATGAGTCACAGTTCCAACTGTCCTGTGTCCTGAGCACCTCTCCCAGTTGCTAGGCAACGTGAATAACAATATAGGAAATCCCATCATGCTCTGCACAGCATCAGGGAAAAAAAGCCCGGTTTTTTTTCTTTGATGGGTGGAGCTTAGCTAAAAATGCAGCTGAAAATGATGCTTTGGTAGGAAAAATAAGGTTCTAAAGCTGAAGGATAAAGCCTTTTCAGTTCTGCTGAGTAGATTTTTCGTCCGGAGGTTCACTTTTAGCTCCTTCACAATACTTCCCTATCCCTGATGCCCATTCTCCATTTGCAGCTCCATACCCATAACTGTAGCACTTGATCCTGCTAAAGATGCCCACTAATGATGCAATCTTGATTGTACGATTGTACCATATCTATGTAGCAGAAGGCTAAGCTGAGGGGATGTACTTTGAATAAGGACTATTGGATAGTTACAATAGTCCCTATAATTGGTAAGATTGTTCATTCAGGATTGTATCATTAGTGGGCACCTCAATGTCGGCCTTATATTTAGCATCCGAGCCTCTGTTGTTACTCTTGTATTATGTCGTATACAATGACAGGGTCACTGCACACAGCATATCAGACCACACAGGGGAAAGAGTTATCTATGACTAAACACCTTTAAAGGAATGCTGTGGTGAAAATAAGCTCATGAGATAATTGTATCTATCCATCTACTCCTAAAGATGACCATTTGTTAGACATACCACAGTTTTGTTTAATGTTTTAGGTCTCTTTCACAGTGTGACGTTACAGTCGCACGTTAAAACAACATTTAACGCAGAATAACGCACTGCAATGAAAAATCAATGTGCCGTTCACAGTGCACACATTGCGTTGGTGTCTAACGCTGCACGCTATGTGAATGTATTGCATGCAGTGCGTTATACACGTTATTAGCTGCGTTGGACTGTTTGCACATGCTCAGTACTGACTTGGATGCATACTTTTCATTGCCTGTATGCTCTACTGCAGGCTTTCTCAACCAGGGTTCCTTGAGTACTCTGCAGGGGTTCCTTGGCATTTCCCCCCATCGTGGGGATGCATAATGGAGCTCACTATGATAGGTGGTACTGTAACAAGAAGCACTAAATTAGGGGCTTAGGAGACAGTATAATGAGTGGCAGTGTAATGGGGGTAGTGAAATAAACAGCCACATATACTTTCAAAGACCATACCGCCTGCAAAATAAATGCAGGGGTTCCTCGAGATCAAAAAATTGTTTGCAGGGGTTCCTTGAGATCCAAAAGCTATTTGCAGGGTTCCTCCAAGGTAAAAAGGTTGAGAAAGGCTGCTCTACTGTATGCCACGATAACGGGGCATCAAGTTGCGTTGCGAGTTTAACATCGCATCAAAACGCAACGTCCTACTGTGAAACCTTCTTTTTAAGTTTTTAATGTTTCATTGTCTCTGCTCAATGACACAGTCTTTGAACCAAAGCTACAATTTATGAACTATTGACCTTTTTAATCTATCCCCTGCTCTCAGAAGATGTTCTCTGCAAGGAGATACTTTAATGGCTGTAATTCTTATTAGTGGGGGTTAAGCTATAGTCCGACTGGGTCTCTACTGAAGAGAATCTGTCAATTGCATACCTGAATGTTAACTCTTTCAGGCAGAGAATGAAAAAAGGGAACCCAGCTCAGTAATCTGTGTGCTTAGCACTGTACATACACGTTTATCTCATCATGTCACCTCGCTATTCTATTTTACAAGTTTTATAGAAAAGAGGAGGCAATTAAATGTCCATTTCCTTTATGAGTGAGCCCTACAGCTTGTCTCCACTCCACTGGAAAGTGATTTGTGTGATGTCAGCCAATCACAGAGCTTCTACAAGGATAAAGACAAGCTACACATCTGACTGCTGCACAGCACCAGGGAAACATCTGCCTGGTGACGGCTGTAATGCCGCGCGGTGATGAGTGCGGCGGATGCGGGGGAGGGGAGTACCGGTGTGTTAGCAACACTTACCACGAGCTACAGGAAACGACTCTGCCTGATTATACCAGTATATCTGGGGGCTACGCAACACCAGCACTCACTGCAAGAGGAGAGAGAGGGGGGGACGGAGGGAGAGAGGGAAGGAGGGAGTTAGATAGATAGATAGATAGATAGATAGATAGATAGATAGATAGATAGATAGATAGATAGATGAATGGCCGGATGGATGGATGGATGGATAGATGGATGAATGGCCGGATAGAGAGACAGACAGACAGACAGACAGACAGACAGACAGACAGACAGACAGACAGACAGACAGATAGATAGATAGATAGATAGATAGATAGATAGTAGTGATGGGCGAACAGTGTTCGCCACTGTTCGGGTTCTGCAGAACATCACCCTGTTCGGGTGATGTTCGAGTTCGGCCGAACACCTGACGGTGCTCGGCCAAACCGTTCGGCCATATGGCCGAACTAAGAGCGCATGGCCGAACGTTCCCCGAACGTTCGGCTAGCGCTGTGATTGGCCGAACGGGTCACGTGGTTCGGACCCGAACGCGCTCTGATTGGCCGAACGGTCACGTGGTTCGGGTAAATAAATACCCGAACCACGTCATATCTCCGCCATTTGTCTGTGGGTTTAGCTTTGGGTAGGCAGGCAAGGTAGTTCGCGCTCCAGCCACGCTAGCCAGGGTCCCCCCCAGTCATTGTGTGTCACTGCTGGTAACAGTAGTACACCGCTCGTTCAGCCACACTATATAGCATTCTGTTTACTGCCACTCTGTGTACCTCGCTCAGCCACACTATATAGCATTCTGTTTACTGCCACTCTGTGTCTGCTGGGAATAGTGGTACACCGCTCGTTCAGCCACACTATATAGCATTCTGTGTACTGTTCTGTGTCTGCTGGGAACAGTAGTACACCGCTCGTTCAGCCACACTATATAGCATTCTGTGTACTGTTCTGTGTCTGCTGGGAACAGTGGTACACCGCTCGTTCAGCCACACTATATAGCATTCTGTGTACTGTTCTGTGTCTGCTGGGAACAGTAGTACACCGCTCGTTCAGCCACACTATATAGCATTCTGTGTACTGTTCTGTGTCTGCTGGGAACAGTGGTACACCGCTCGTTCAGCCACACTATATAGCATTCTGTGTACTGTTCTGTGTCTGCTGGGAACAGTAGTACACCGCTCGTTCAGCCACACTATATAGCATTCTGTGTACTGTTCTGTGTCTGCTGGGAACAGTGGTACACCGCTCGTTCAGCCACACTATATAGCATTCTGTGTACTGTTCTGTGTCTGCTGGGAACAGTAGTACACCGCTCGTTCAGCCACACTATATAGCATTCTGTGTACTGTTCTGTGTCTGCTGGGAACAGTAGTACACCGCTCGTTCAGCCACACTATATAGCATTCTGTGTACTGTTCTGTGTCTGCTGGGAACAGTAGTACACCGCTCGTTCAGCCACACTATATAGCATTCTGTGTACTGTTCTGTGTCTGCTGGGAACAGTAGTACACCGCTCGTTCAGCCACACTATATAGCATTCTGTGTACTGTTCTGTGTCTGCTGGGAACAGTAGTACACCGCTCGCTCATCCACACTATATAGCATTCTTTGTACTGTTCTGTGTCTGCTGGGAACAGTAGTACACCGCTCGTTCAGCCACACTATATAGCATTCTGTGTACTGTTCTGTGTCTGCTGGGAACAGTAGTACACCGCTCGTTCAGCCACACTATATAGCATTCTGTGTACTGTTCTGTGTCTGCTGGGAACAGTAGTACACCGCTCGTTCAGCCACACTATATAGCATTCTGTGTACTGTTCTGTGTCTGCTGGGAACAGTGGTACACCGCTCGTTCAGCCACACTATATAGCATTCTGTGTACTGTTCTGTGTCTGCTGGGAACAGTAGTACACCGCTCGTTCAGCCACACTATATAGCATTCTGTGTACTGTTCTGTGTCTGCTGGGAACAGTGGTACACCGCTCGTTCAGCCACACTATATAGCATTCTGTGTACTGTTCTGTGTCTGCTGGGAACAGTAGTACACCGCTCGTTCAGCCACACTATATAGCATTCTGTGTACTGTTCTGTGTCTGCTGGGAACAGTAGTACACCGCTCGTTCAGCCACACTATATAGCATTCTGTGTACTGTTCTGTGTCTGCTGGGAACAGTAGTACACCGCTCACCCGCCACTGTATAGCATTGTGCTCTGTGTCGCTGCTGGGAATAGTGGTACACCGCTCACCCGTCACTGTATAGCATTGTGCTCTGTGTCGCTGCTGGGAATAGTGGTACACCGCTCACCCGTCACTGTATAGCATTGTGCTCTGTGTCGCTGCTGGGAATAGTGGTACTGTATAGCATTTCTGTACTGCCACTGTACTGCTGCCAGTCAGCGTGTACTGTAAGGATAAGTGAAATGAGGAAGAAATCCGGTGAAAGAGGGAGGGGCAAGGGAAGAGGTGTTTCCCCTGACGGTTCACGTACAGGCCACAGGGGAGCACCCAAGAAAACCCACTCAATACCGCCCATGTTGTCCAGGACAACAACCCTCACAAATCCAAAAGAACAGGACCAGATAATTACTTGGATGACCTCTCAAGCGTCCAGCAGTGGGTTAAGCAGCACCAGCACATCACGCACGAGGTCCGAGTCCTCAGCCAGTTACAAGGAGCCAGTGGGCACAAAGCTGACACAACCGGCAGCGACACCACGCACACAACTGCCAGATAACCAGTCCGATGAATTACCTCAGGACACAATGGGGTATTCGCAGGAGCTATTCCCAGCCCAACAAACTTCCACCTTTCAAAGGTCAATGGAGGAACAGCCAGAAATGTTGTGCCTGGATTCACAACCGTTAACTGTGGGAAATGCACCGCGCACTGAAATACAAGGCGAGTCCGAAGAGGACTCGGAAACCCAAATCCCAGAGCAATTTGTCCAGGAGGGGTTGCAATTGCAGGAGGTCGGCCGACAAGATCTGGAAGACGACGTTGGAGTGTGCTGCGCAGAGGTTGTTGTGGGGAGCTCTACTCCACGGCGGTGGCCCACAATGACATATGACGAGTTTGAGGAGATGGAAGAGGAGGGTATGGACAATGTGGACAGAGACCCAGATTTTGTTTGTGAACGAGAACATCGCCGTCGTAGCAGCAGCACAGATGAGTCTGTTGAAGAACCCACTGCTGCACGAGTTCGCCTTGTGCCACAAGGTAGGCGGCGCGCAATTTCAGGCACCACAAGCGTGGAAGTTCAAGTGAGAGGCAAAAGAGGAGCAAACAGAAATCGCCAGCAAGGAGGCAGGTGCTCCAAAGTCTGGGCTTTCTTTGAAGACTGCACTGAGGATGTTACCATGGCGATTTGCAAGGTGTGCAAGACCCGCCTGAGCAGGGGGAAAAATATTAACAACCTCTCCACCACCAGCATGAGCCGTCACATGCTATCCAAACATCCCACTCTTTGGGCAAACGCGTCAGGACAGGGTACCAGAAACAACACTGCCTCCCTTGGGTTCACCAGACCCGCCTCAGCAGCAGCAGTAGCCCAGCCATTGCGTGGTTCACAACATTCACAAACATCAGACGACGCTGACACTGTCACTTTCCGGAGTAGTGCTCTTGAGGTCTCCCAGTGTTCATCAAACACAACAACCAACAGCCCTTCCGTGTGCAGCGCTACGGTTCAGTTGTCTGTGTCGGAGATGTTTGAGCGCAAGAGGAAATTGCCAGCAAATGACCCCCGGGCCGTGGCAGTAACAGCCAGCATAGCCAAGCTTCTGGCCTGCGAAATGCTGCCATATCGATTGGTGGAGACAAACAGCTTCAAGGGCATGATGTCAGTGGCCATCCCACGTTACGTGGTTCCCAGCCGCTACCACTTTGCACGCTCTGCAGTGCCTGAGTTGCATGAGCACGTGGTCAGCAAAATAACCCGAAGCTTGAAGAATGCCGTTGCCTGCAAGGTTCACCTCACCACTGACACCTGGACGAGTGCGTTCGGCCAGGGTCGATACATCTCCCTTACCGCGCACTGGGTGAACCTTGTGGAGCCTGGCAGCGATTCCTCACCTGCTACGGCACGGGTGTTGCCCACGCCACAAACAGCTGCACCGCCGTCCCTCCCACTGGATAACAGCAGCACCTACCTCTCTGACTCCTTCTCCTCCAACGCATCTCAAAGCTGTACCTCATCCGGAAACGCTAACCCAGCAGCAGTAGGATCGTGGAAGCAGTGCAGCACAGCTGTTGGCATGCGTCAGCAAGCGTTGCTGAAGCTAATCTGCCTTGGGGATAAGCAGCACACAGGGGAGGAAATTTGGAGGGGAATAAAGGAACAGACGGATTTGTGGCTGGCACCGCTGGACCTGAAACCGGGCATGGTTGTGTGTGATAATGGGAGTAATCTCATTCGCGCTTTAAGGTTGGCTAAGCTGACACACATCCCTTGCCTGGCGCACGTGATGAACCTAGTAGTTCAGCGGTTCCTGAGGACATACCCAGGCGTGCCCGATCTGCTGTTGAAGGTGCGTCGAGTGTCCAAACATTGTAGAAATTCCAGTACTGCTTCGGGGGCACTCGCCAAGATGCAGGAGCGCTTCAATCTCCCCCACCATCGCTTGCTGTGTGATGTCCCTACGCGCTGGAATTCTACGCTGCACATGCTAGCCCGCTTTTGCGAGCAGAAGAGTGCAGTGGTCCAGTACATGACGGCGCAGTACCGAGGCGCATCCGGCCAGCTGCCAAGCTTCTGTGGATCCGATTGGGCCAACATGTTGGACCTCTGCCAAGTCCTCCAAAATTTTGAGCAATCCACGTTGCTTGTGAGCAGTGACAACTCTTCAGTCAGCATTACCATACCACTGCTGTGTTTACTGAAGAGGTCGATGTTAAAAATCAAGGAAACAGCTGTCATGATGCAACTGGGGGAATCTGAAGGAGAAAACGATCAGCGTGATGGTACCAACATCAGGCCATCCGCCTCAGGGAACGCTGGCCCCAGCAGCTATGACGAAGAAGAGGAGGAGGAACAGCTGGAGTTGGAGCAGGAATTTCATGCCACCACTGACGAGGGCCAGAGCGGTGCACGTTGGACTTCCACAATTCAACGCGAATGGTCAGCAGAAGCAGACCAGGAGGAAGGTGACGACTATGATGCATCACAACAACTATCACAACGCTCACAAGAGGATGATGAGGATTCTGGTAGGACTCTGGCACACATGGCTCAATTCATGCTAGACTGCATTGAACGTGACCCACGCATTGTGCGCATTCTGGACAACACCAATTACTGGGTTTATACCCTTCTGGATCCACGGTACAAACACAATGTTCCAAAACTGCTTGAAGAAAGAGTCAGACAGGTCAAAATGGAAGAATACCAGCAGGCCCTTGTGGAGACTTTAGAGAGGAGATTGACATCCTCCCCCTCCTCTAGCCAGTTGTACGCAGACAGACTGACTTCCGCAAACCCAGGACGACCAGGAGGGCAGCAAACAACGCAAGCCGCAGCTAGTACCCAAAAGGGAATGGTATCGGCAGTGTCCTTGGAGTGGGAAAATTTTCTGACACCCATGCAGCCGCAGCCCACTGAACAGCAAGCGTGCAGATCCACCTCCAACACCGATCGCCTGGAGAAGATGGTCAAGGACTACATGTCAGATGGCGTAGCTGTGTCGAACCATCCATCTGCACCCTTCAACTATTGGGTATCGAAGCTAGACACCTGGCACGAACTGGCAATGTACGCAATAGAGGTGCTGGCTTGCCCGGCAGCCAGCGTTATGTCGGAACGCTGTTTCAGTGCTGCCGGAGGCATCGTCACAGATCGGCGTATCCGCCTCTCTACAGAAAATGCAGACCGTCTGACTCAAATTAAAATGAATCAATCCTGGATTGGAAATGACTACGCAACACTCCAGGACCCCAACCAAGTAACATGACCAATGAACATCTGGGATGGTGTTGCGTTTCCGGGCCCTGTTTATTGAACCTCTCATCTGTATTACATTTATGACTGCATGGCGGCAAAAAGCATTGCTGCTATATCCGCACGCTTTTTGTCCACATGCAAGGCCTGGGTTGTTGTGTCTCAAAAACCGTGGCCTTCTCCTCCTGCGCCTGCTCCTGTTCCATCACGTCTGCTGCTGTTGGGTTAGCGTTGCCGCGTGGTCCCTGTTTATTGAACCACTTATCTTTATTACATTTATGACTGCATGGCGGTACAAAGCATGCTATCCGCACGCTTCTTGCCCTCATGCAAGGCCTGGGTTGTTGTGTCTCACAAAGCGTGGCCTTCTCCTCCTGCGCCTGCTCCTGTTCCATCACGTCTGCTGCTGCTGGGTTAGCGTTGCCGCGTGGTCCCTGTTTATTGAACCACTTATCTTTATTACATTTATGACTGCATGGCGGTACAAAGCATGCTATCCGCACGCTTCTTGCCCTCATGCAAGGCCTGGGTTGTTGTGTCTCAAAAACCGTGGCCTTCTCCTCCTGCGCCTGCTCCTGTTCCATCACGTCTGCTGCTGCTGGGTTAGCGTTGCCGCGTGGTCCCTGTTTATTGAACCACTTATCTTTATTACATTTATGACTGCATGGCGGTACAAAGCATGCTATCCGCACGCTTCTTGCCCTCATGCAAGGCCTGGGTTGTTGTGTCTCACAAAGCGTGGCCTTCTCCTCCTGCGCCTGCTCCTGTTCCATCACGTCTGCTGCTGCTGGGTTAGCGTTGCCGCGTGGTCCCTGTTTATTGAACCACTTATCTTTATTACATTTATGACTGCATGGTGGTACAAAGCATGCTATCCGCATGCTTCTTGTCCTCATGCAAGGCCTGGGTTGTTGTGTCTCAAAGCGTGGCCTTCTCCTCCTGCGCCACCCTCCTCCTGTTCCATCACGTGTGCTGCTGCTGGGTTAGCATTACCGGTCCCTTTTCCTGGAACCTCTTATATGTATTACATTTATGACTGCATGCCGACAAAAAGCATGTTACCTGTGCAAAGAAAACAGACATTTCCCGCATTTAAAAGACAGTTTTCCCTTTGAAACTTTAAAATCGATTTTCTCAAAAACTATAACCTCTTTTTGCTAAATTTTTTTTTCCTCTTGTACCCACTCCCAAGGTGCACATACCCTGTAAATTTGGGGTATGTAGCATGTAAGGAGGCTTTACAAAGCACAAAAGTTCGGGTCCCCATTGACTTCCATTATGTTCGGAGTTCGGGTCGAACACCCGAACATCGCGGCCATGTTCGGCCTGTTCGGCCCGAACCCGAACATCTAGATGTTCGCCCAACACTAATAGATAGGCAATACAATATCTAAAGTGTTCAACCGCATGATCAATTAGATCATGTAGCATTAATGGTGCTGATCGATGATGAACAATCATTCTATTGATCATTCTGCCAATACAAATTTCTGAACAATTCTTTTGGTCTGATGGGAATGCTTGCCATTTTCCTCTCTGTTAGTGGGCTCGAACAATCGATTCAAATTAATCAATCCAAACGATCAGATTGGACTGTTTGGGAAACTGTACTTTAGATACATAGTAGATAGATAGACATTTAGAAAGATGGATGGATAGATAGATAGATAAATAGATAGATAGATAGATAGATAGATAGATAGATAGATAGATAGATAGATAGATAGATAGATAGATATAAACTGATCAGCCAAAAAACATGGTAACCACTGGCCTAATATTGCACAAGTCCCCCTGGTCTGGTTCAGTGAATTCTTGACCCCAGAAGACCTGCTGCGGAGGTCTCTTTTAGTATCCTTCACCTACACAATAGCAGCAGGCCATGCAAGTCCTGTAAGCTGTAAGGTGGGGCTTCCATGGATTGGAATTCACTATCTGCTTATCGAATGTGTGTACACGTCTTGAATGCGGACATGTTGTACAGTTTGTCATTTAGCTGGCAGGCATAGTATTTAAAGGGATACTGTAGGGGGGTCGGGGGAAAATGACTTGAAGTTACCCGGGGCTTCTAATGGTCCTCCACAGACATCCTGTGCCCGCGCAGCCACTCACCGATGCTCCGGCCCCGCCTCCGGTTCACTTCTGGAATTTCAGACTTTAAAGTCGGAAAACCACTGCGCCTGCGTTGCCGTGTCCTCGCTCCCAATGGCGTCACCAGGAGCGTATAGCACAAGCCCAGTATGGTCTGTGCCTGTGCAGGACGCTCCTGGTGACATCAGCAGGAACGAGGACACGGCAACGCAGGCGCAGTGGTTTTCCGACTTTAATGTCTGAAATTCCAGAAGTGAACCGGAGGCGGGGCCGGAGCATCGGTGAGTGGCTGCGCGGGCACAGGATGTCTGCGGGGGACCATTAAAAGCCCCAGGTAAGTTCAACTCATTTTCCCCCGACCCCCCCTACAGTATTCCTTTAAGTGAGTTGGTTGTTTAGTTGGTTGGCGTGTGTGTATGTACTTCTCATGTAGACATCTTGTTGTGTGGTTGGTCATGTTGTGCGGTTGGTTGTGCATTAAGTTGGATGTGTGTATGAGCTTTTACCTCCTGGCTGGTCTCTTATGCTGGGAATACACGGTTCGTTTTTGCCTTCGTTTAAACCTTCGATTCGTTCGGTAAACGAATCGAGTGTTGAAAACGTATGTGAAAATAGTCATAATCTCATTATAGTTTCGATTAATAGACCCCAAAAACGAACGACTAGTGATCGAACATGTTTGATATTATCTCTCTTTATCCATCTAATCGAGCCATTGGTAGGCTTGATGGCTGTTCAGATCGATTATATATTCGTTTATGCTAGTCCGTCCCTGTAAAAAGGGATTTTCGTTTCGTTTCTTTGCAGCCTTCGATCATTGGAAAAACGAAACCATCAGAATCGAAAAAAAAAACGAAACCGTGGGTGGTGATATTAACCGTATGACCGATTATTTCGGGATCGAAAAGGACAAAAGGCACAATCGAAACGAAGGTTTAAACGAAGGCAAAAACGAACCGTGTATTCCCAGCATTAGTACTATTTCTCCGACTGATTTTAACCTCAACTATATGGAAAGATAATTTATGATATACAAAAGATAACAAGAAGTAATGTGTGAAATGAACAGAGAAGGAGAGATACATTTTGAGATTAAAAAAAGAGATAAATCATATGTAAAAAAAAAAAAGATAAAAAATAAATTATGATTTAAGGAGAGCCGGGAAAAAAAAAAAGTTAATGGTTAGATAGTAGAGTGTATCCTCTGGATGGGACAGAAGCTTTGCTGTGGCCACTGTTCTAGCACACGGACTCTCTGAACACATCTGATCAGAGGTTTTTGAAAAAGTTCCCGTGGCCACATTCCCATTTGTGAACGAGCGTGGCGGTACAGCGCATGGGCGATTATGGTCCATGCTTGCCCAGAAGTACAGAGCCCCTCCTGCCTGGCTTTTGCCTCCATGCATGAGCAGTTTGGTGATAGTGGACCTGCACGGACCACCTTCACACATATGCAGTCCAGCTGCACACATGCATAGACCCAGAGCACAACTGCATAGAAGAGAAGGGTCCATGCCGGTGTAATACATATTTGTTGGTTGCTATGGGCAACAACAGCTTAGTTACCACCTTCGTTTGGCACCATATCACAGGACTTGTGATAACTTGACATTCGTCACAGCAGCAGCAAAGGAGATAGAACTAATAGACGTCTTCAAACTTTGAGGAGTTTATTTAGCAAAACAGATATACACAGTGGCGTAGCTATGAATCTCGGGGCCCCGGTGCGAGTTTTACATTGGGGCCCTGCAAGAACTCTATACGTAGCAATTGATACGGCGCAACAAAACCTGCCAAGGTCACCTACAGTGTCAGAGGTGCCAGAAGGGGATGGGGAACAGCTCGTTAATGATTACTACCATTCAAAGCATCTATAGAAGTGATCATTACCAACACAGGACCAATAAACAGCTTATACTTTGGTTTAGGAAGGGCCCCATGGGGCCCCTCTGGCCCAAGGGCCCCGATGCGGTCGCTACCTCTGCAACCCCTATTGCTACGCCCCTGGATATACAGGTGTGTGCAGTAGTTATCTTCATTACATGTTCAGTACCTCAGCAAAGCAATCAATCTTTAGTAAGTCATCTTAAAGTGAACCTCCAGACTAAAAATCTACTCAGCAGAACAGAAAAGGCTTGGTGTTTCTTTAACAGTTTTTCAGCATCAAGACTTTGTTTTTCTTACCAAAGCATCATTTTTAGCTGCATTTTTAGCTAAGCTCCACCCATCGAAGAAAAAAAGCCCGGGCTTTTTTTCCCTGATGCTGTGCAGAGCATGATGGGATTTCCTATGTTGTTATTCACGTTGCCTAGCAACTGGGAGAGGTGCTCAGGACACAGGACAGTTGGAACTGTGTCTCATGCTACCTGTCACCTCCTTTCAAACAAAAAGATGGCTGGCATCATGAAATTAAACATTTGCCTGTTCTTTTAAAACAGGGTGGGTAAAAGATAATATTACCTATCTATTTTAATTAACATAACTAATGTAACTTAATGACAGTATGTTTGTTTAGGCTGGAGTTCCTCTTTAAGCATTTCCAGCACTTGAGCTAACCTAGATAGCTCAGGCTTCCTCTTATGAACATCTATGCTACATTGCCCTCAGACAGCATTTAGGCCTATATACAGCACGCAGACAGGAAATTATAAGAAACTAGCTGATAGCCCGGTGTTGCCTGGGTATGTACTTGGCTGGTGTTGGCTCCACACACTTTTTCTAACCCGTCCCTAACACACAATTACTCAATTACTCAATTACCAAGTTTGTGAGCTTTGTGGTGTTTGGCATCAATAATTTGCATTGGAATGAAACAAATCTAATTGGCTGTTTGTGGCTCCACCCCCTTTCTGAAATTGAACCCCAGTCACCCAATGACAAACTGTACCAGGTTTAAGGCTTGTGCCATTAACAGTGCAAGAATGGCAGCAATTACATATTCCCCTTAAAAAGCAATGGGTGAATTTTGATTGGCTTTTGTGGCTCCACCCACTTTTCTGAATATTAATCCCAGTCACCCAGTGACCAACTGTGCAAAGTTTGAGAACCCTACCATTAACAGTGTAAGAATGGCTGCAGTTTACATTTTCCCAGGGAAATTTGTATTTGTCTCCACCCACTGATGACCCGGCATTGCCCACTTATGTATTTGGCTGGTGTTGGTTGTGCCCACTTTTCCTAACCCTAACACACAATAATCATTTACTCAATGACCAAGTTTGTTAGCTCTGCGGTATTTGGCATCAATAATTTGCATTAACATGAAACAAATGTAATTGGCTGTTTATGGCTCCACCCCCTTTTCTCAATTTGAACCCCAGTCACCCAATGATAAACTGTACCAGGTTTGAGGCTTGTGCCATTAACAGTGCAAGAATGGCAGCAATTACATATTTCCCATGAAAATCAATAGGTGAATTTTATTGGCTTTTGTAGGCTCCACCCACTTTTCTGAATATTAATCCCAGTCACCCAATGACCAACTGTGCAAAGTTTGAGAACCCTACCATTAACAGTGTAAGAATGGCTGCAGTTTACATTTTCCCAGTGAAATTTGCATTTGTCTCCGCCCCCTTTTTGGTTATGGGAATAAAAAGTATCCTATACTTTATTCCAGGTAATGTACTATGTGTGTGCCAAATTTCATTCAAATCCGGTCAGCCATTTTTGCGTGATCGAGTAACAAACATCCAAACTTTCCCATTTATAATATTAGTAGGATTAGGAAGTGACTGGAAGTAGGAGTAACTAGAAGTGACTGGAAGTGCGCTACCCGAGACTGTCCGTTCCTTATATACAGCCAGTCAAGGGTTAACCCTGAGTCCGCTGTCGATCATATACTCAGCCTCATAGGTTGGCAGCAGCATATGATTGACTGACCAGCACAATCTTTACTGCGCATGCACTGGAAAAATCCCATGTTCCAGTAATCTGTTCCCTTATTCTTAGGAGAACATTGTTTTCTGTTCCCTGGCCATTGTTTACCTTTAGGAAAAATGAAAACTCTTGATGTTTACCCCGCTGCCGCCTGGATGCCGGTATATCTTGAGCTGATATCGCGCTCCGGCCTTGCGGAAGATACACAAAATGTTCTACATTGTGCTTCTAGAAATGCCTCTATTTCTCTCTAAGAGAAATTCTCCTTGAAGCGGAACTGTAAATAGAAAATAAACACATTGGCTAACAAAGCGGTGCTAACCTACTTAGCACGTCTAAATTCTTTAGACGTGCTAACCAGGGTGCTAAGTAGGTTAGCACCGGATCTCTCAATCAGATCGCGTGCTAACTTTGTGCGCTAAGTCCCATAGGCTTTAATGGGCACTTCGCACGGAGCGCCCTGCGCTCTGTGCAGTGCGCGCGTAAAGTTTTGCACGCAGCTCGTTTTGACGTGCTAAGGGGGTTTTCACAGGCGTGCTAACAGTTAGCACTGCTTTGTGAATCAAGCCCCTTGTTTCACTTACCTGGGGCTTCCCCAAGCCCCCAGCAGCCGTCCTGTCCTGCGCCGCTTCTCGACGAGCCTCCGTTCTCCCGCCGCCAGCTACTTTCGGTTTCGCCGCCTGGTCACTGCGCCTGCGCGGCTCTGGCCACACGTATCCTTTTTCCGCGTTCCCCGCTATTGCAGAAGGGGAACACGAAGAAAGGATAAGCTTGGCAGGGCTGCACTGGCCTCGACTTATAAGTCGAGGTACGGGACGGAGCGGCGGCGGGAGAACGGAGGCTCGGGCAGGACCGGCGCGGGACAGGACAGCTGCTGGGGGCTTGGGGAAACCCCAGGTAAGTGAAACAATGTGTTTAATTTCTATCTACAGTTCCGCTTTAACCACTTGCCGACCGCCTACTTCATATTGGCGGCGGCAAAGTGGCAGCCCCAGGACCACGTAACGCAGATTGGCGTCAGGTCCTGGGGCACTCTCTGGCCGGAGATCGCGCGCTGGGATGCGCGCGCATCCGCCGGCAATAGGCTCCGCCCACCCGCGACGTCAACCCGCCGGCCAATCGGAAGCGCCGGCGGGTTGTTAACCCGACGATCGCCGGATAGGAAGCGTATAATACGCTTTGTAATGTTTACAAAGTGTATTATACAGGCTGCCTCCTGCCCTGGTGGTCCCAGTGTCCGAGGGACCACCAGGGCAGGCTGCAGCCACCCTAGTCTGCACCCAAACACACTGATCTGCCCCCCCCTGCCCCCTGATCGCCCACAGTACCCCTCAGACCCCCCCCTGCCCACCCCCCAGACCACCGTTTGCACACAATCACCCCCCTAATCACCCATCAATCACTCCCTGTCACTATCTGTCAACGCTATTTTTTTTTTTAGTCCCTAAACTGCCCCCTGCTCCCTCCTGATCACCCCCCACCCCTCAGATTCTCCCCAGACCCCCCCAGACCCTCCCCCCCCTGTGTACTGTATGCATCTATCCCCCCTGATCACCTGTCAATCACCTGTCAATCACCTGTCAATCACCTGTCAATCACCCGTCAATCACCCCCTGTCACTGCCACCCATCAATCAGCCCCTAATGGGCTAATGGGCAATCTGATCACCCACCCACACCAATAGATCGCCCGCAGATCCGACATCAGATCACCTCCCAAATCCATTGTTTACATCTATTCTCTCCTCTAAACACCCACTAATTACCCATCAATCACCCATCAATCACCCCCTATCACCACCTGTCACTTTTACCCATCAGATTAGACCCTTGCGGGCACCCAATCACCCGCCCACACGCTCAGATTGCCCTCAAACCCCCCCTTATCGATTCGCCAGTGCATTATTTACATCCGTTCTTCCCTGTAATAACCCACTGATCACCTGTCAATCACCCCCTGTCACTGCCGCCCATCAATCACCCCCTGTCACTGCCACCCATCAATCAGCCCCTAACCTGCCCCTTGCGGGCAATCTGATCACCCACCCACACCAATAGATCGCCCGCAGATCCGACATCAGATCACCTCCCAAATCCATTGTTTACATCTATTCTCTCCTCTAAACACCCACTAATTACCCATCAATCACCCATCAATCACCCCCTATCACCACCTGTCACTGTTACCCATCAGATTAGACCCTTGCGGGCACCCAATCACCCGCCCACACGCTCAGATTGCCCTCAGACCCCCGCCTTATCAATTCGCCAGTGCAATATTTACATCTGTTATTCCCTGTAATAACCCACTGATCACCTGTCAATCACCCATCATTCACCCCCTGTCATTGCCACCCATCAATCACCCCCTGTCACTGCCACCCATCAATCAGCCCCTAACCTGCCCCTTGCGGGCAATCTGATCACCCACCCACACCAATAGATCGCCCGCAGATCCGACATCAGATCACCTCCCAAGTGCAGTGTTTACATCTCTTCTCTCCTCTAAACACCCACTAATTACCCATCAATCACCCCCTATCACCACCTGTCACTGTTACCCATCAGATTAGACCCTAATCTGCCCCTTGCGGGCACCCAATCACCCGCCCACACGCTCAGATTGCCCTCAGACCCCCGCCTTATCAATTCGCCAGTGCAATATTTACATCTGTTATTCCCTGTAATAACCCACTGATCACCTGTCAATCACCCATCAATCACCCCCTGTCACTGCCACCCATCAATCACCCCCTGTCACTGCCACCCATCAATCAGCCCCTAACCTGCCCCTTGCGGGCAATCTGATCACCCACCCACACCAATAGATCGCCTGCAGATCCGACATCAGATCACCTCCCAAGTGCAGTGTTTACATCTCTTCTCTCCTCTAAACACCCACTAATTACCCATCAATCACCCCCTATCACCACCTGTCACTGTTACCTATCAGATTAGACCCTAATCTGCCCCTTGCGGGCACCCAATCACCCGCCCACACCTCAGAACGCCCTCAGACCCCAGCCCTGATCACCTCGCTAGTGCATTGCTTGCATCTATTTCCCCCCTCTAATCACACCTTGAGACACCCATAAATCACCTCCTGTCACCCCCTAGCACACCTACCCATCAGATCAGGCCCTAATTTGCCCCGTGTGGGCTCCTGATCACTCGGCCAAACCCTCAGATCCTCCTCAGACCCCCTTCCGATCACCTCCCCAGTGCATTGATTGCATCTATTTTCCCCTCTAACCGCCCCCTGAGACACCCATCAATCACCTCCTGTCACCCCCCTAGCACTCCTATCCATCAGATCAGGCCCAATACATCCTGTCATCTAAGAGGCCACCCTGCTTATGACCGTTTCCACAAAATTTGCCCCCTCATAGACCACCTGTCATCAAAATTTGCAGATGCTTATACCCCTGAACAGTCATTTTGAGAAATTTGGTTTCCAGGCTACTCACAGTTTTGGGCCCGTAAAATGCCAGGGCAGTATAGGAACCCCACAAGTGACCCCATTTTAGAAAGAAGACACCCCAAGGTATTCTGTTAGGTGTATGATGAGTTCATAGAAGATTTTATTTTTTGTCAAAAGTTAGCGGAAATTGGATTTTTATTGTTTTTTTCACAAAGTGTCATTTTTCACTAACTTGTGACAAAAAATAAAATCTTCTATGAACTCACCATACCCCTAACGGAATACCTTGGGGTGTCTTCTTTCTAAAATGGGGTCACTTGTGGGGTTCCTATACTGCCCTGGCATTTTAGGGGCCCTAAACCGTGAGGAGTAGTCTAGAATCCAAATGCCTCAAAATGACCTGTGAATAGGACGTTAGGCCCCTTAGCGCACCTAGGTTGCAAAAAAGTGTCACACATGTGGTATCGCCGTACTCAGAAGAAGTAGTATAATGTGTTTTGGGGTGTATTTTTATACATACCCATGCTGGGTGGGAGAAATCTCTCTGTAAATGGACAATTGTGTGTAAAAAAAATCAAATAATTGTCATTTACAGAGATATTTCTCCCACCTAGCATCTGTATGTGTAAAAATACACCCCAAAACACATTATACTACTTCTCCTGAGTATGGCGGTACCACATGTGTGGCACTTTTTTGCACCCTAAGTGCGCTAAGGGGCCCAAAGTCCAATGAGTACCTTTAGGATTTCACAGGTCATTTTGCGACATTTGGTTTCAAGACTGCTCCTGTAAAGCCTAAAGGTGCTCATTGGACTTTGGGACGTTTAGCGCAGTTAGGATGCAAAAAAGTGCCACACATGTGGTATCGCCGTACTCAGGAGAAGTAGTATAATGTGTTTTGGGGTGTATTTTTACACATAACCATGCTGGGTGGGAGAAATATCTCTGTAAATGACAATTTTTTTATTTTTTTTACACACAATTGTCAATTTATAGAGATATTTCTCCCACTCAGCATGGGTATGTGGAAAAATACACCCCAAAACACATTATACTACTTCTCCTGAGTACGGCGATACCACATGTGTGGCACTTTTTTGCACCCTAACTGCGCTAAGGGGCCCAAAGTCCAATGAGTACCTTTAGGATTTCACAGGTCATTTTGAGAAATTTCGTTTCAAGACTGCTCCTCACGGTTTAGGGCCCCTAAAATGCCAGGACAGTATAGGAATCCCACAAATTACCCCATTTTAGAAAGAAGACACCCCAAGGTATTCCGTTAGGAGTATGGTGAGTTCATAGAAGATTTTATTTTTGTCACAAGTTAGCGGAAAATGACACTTTGTGAAAAAAAACAATTAAAATCAATTTCCGCTAACTTGTGACAAAAAAAAAAAATCTTCTATGAACTCACCATACTCCTAATGGAATACCTTGGGGTGTCTTCTTTCTAAAATGGGGTAATTTGTGGGATTCCTATACTGTCCTGGCATTTTAGGGGCCCTAAACCGTGAGGAGCAGTCTTGAAACGAAATTTCTCAAAATGACCTGTGAAATCCTAAAGGTACTCATTGGACTTTGGGCCCCTTAGCGCAGTTAGGGTGCAAAAAAGTGCCACACATGTGGTATCGCCGTACTCAGGAGAAGTAGTATAATGTGTTTTGGGGTGTATTTTTCCACATACCCATGCTGAGTGGGAGAAATATCTCTATAAATTGACAATTGTGTGTAAAAAAAATAAAAAAATTGTCATTTACGGAGATATTTCTCCCACCCAGCATGGGTATGTGTAAAAATACACCCCAAAACACATTATACTACTTCTCCTGAGTACGGCAATACCACATATGTGGCACTTTTTTGCAGCCTAACTGCGCTAAGGGGCCCAAAGTCCAATGAGCATCTTTAGGCTTTACAGGGGTGCTTACAATTAGGCACCCCCCAAAATGCCAGGACAGTGAACACACCCCACAAATGACCCCATTTTGGAAAGTAGACACTTCAAGGTATTCAGAGAGGAGCATAGTGAGTCTGTGGCAGATTTCATTTTTTTTTGTCGCAAGTTAGAAGAAATGGAAACTTTTTTTTTTTTTTTTCCTGTCACAAAGTGTCATTTTCCGCTAACTTGTGACAAAAAATAAAATCTTCAATGAACTCACCATGCCTCTCACTGAATACTTTGGGATGTCTTCTTTCCAAAATGGGGTCATTTGGGGGGTATTTGTACTATCCTGGAATTTTAGCCCCTCATGAAACCTGACAGGTGCGCAGAAAAGTCAGAGATGCTTGAAAATGGGAAAATTCACTTTTGGCACCATAGTTTGTAAACGCTATAACTTTTACCCAATCCAATAAATATACACTGAATGGTTTTTTTTTTATCAAAGACATGTAGCAGAATAACTTTCGCGCTCAAATGTATAGGAAATTTTACTTTATTTGAAGAATGTCAGCACAGAAAGTTAAAAAAGTCATTTTTTTGACAAAATTCATGTCTTTTTTGATGAATATAATAAAAAAGTAAAACTCGCAGCAGCAATCAAATAGCACCAAAAGAAAGCTGTATTAGTGACAAGAAAAGGAGGTAAAATTCATTTAGGTGGTAGGTTGTATGACTGAGCAATAAACCGTGAAAGCTGCAGTGGTCCGAATGGAAAAAAAGGCTCTGGTCCTCAAGGGGTTTTATGACTGCAGTCCTTAAGTGGTTAAAGAGAAACTCGGCATAGAAAGTCTTTTTACTAAACCCAGTTATCTAAAGTAACTGAGGGCCCAGAATTCAAGCATATCATCCTTAAATTCCAACAGCCGGCAGTGGTGGGCTCACGGAGGACCTGCTTCAGCTGATAACTTGTGAAGCCTCTTTTTCAAGCCTAAATGACAACAGTTATATCTACTAAAGCATTCCTAAAGCCAAACAGAGAATACAAAATTACTTACCTCACTAGTAAGAAGGCTCTGGATAGTTCAAAGGCTTCAGAAATCATCTTACACCCACCGTCCCTCAGCTGGGTCTCTCTAAGCATATGTGACAGAATTATCAATCATGCTTTTTGTTACTATGCTCCCATCTGTGTATGACCGTACTGGACATGTGTGGGTAAGGTCCGCACATGCCCAGTAGAGCTAAGCCGCTTGTGCATGACCTTTTCCCTCTGTACAGGAAAGCTTCATTCTGCGGGGCAAGCGCAGATCATACTCCTACACATATCTTGGGTTCTGTGCAGAAATGGAGGGCTAGAAGAAGATATAAGAATAATGAATGCAAATGGGACATGTTGCAAAAAAATGCACCGCTTTAATTTCTCAAAATGAGCTAATCTATTATAAACATACTGTGCCTATTCAAAACACCCCTTTCCCAGGCTCGAAGAAGATCTGGGAACTGGGAAGCCTGGACCATCCGGAGGACTCCCACTACTGAGGTAAGTATCCAGAAATCCCTTTCCGGTTGCTGGTTAGCTTTAAAGAGACACTGAAGCAAAAACAAATGATCATATAATGATTTGTATGTGTAGTACAGCTAAGAAATAAAACATTATGAGCAGAGACATAAATCTAATATTTTTTCCAGTACAGGAAGAGATAAGAAACTCCAGTTATTATCTATGCAAAAGAGCCATTGAGCTCCACGACTTTCAAAGTGGCAGAGAGCTCTGTCTTCTGAAGCTTGTTATCTCAACTGTCAGTCACCATATCTTCTTTTTCCTGCAGAGAACAGGCCAATAGTTCACTGTCCTGCTCTTTAAAATCATTTAGAATGCTGAGTAGTGTATAAACTGCAAATATTAGAGAATGATGCAATGTTATAAAAAAAAAAATCTATATAACTGAAAATAAAAATATGAGAATATTTTCTTTGGTACTAATGTTCTAGTAATTATCCGTACTACACAACCAATTCATATCATATTTTTTTTTTTGCTTCAATGTCTCTTTAAATATTCATTCCAATGACTCCACATTCACAGCAACAACATTAGATGACAGAGAGACTAGAGCCTTCTCCTGGTACCGCTGGGCTCCCCTGTTTATATCCAGGCAAGGTGTAAGGACATGGGGATGGGATTAATATTCAGGGAAGTGGGTGGAGCCTACAAAAGCCAATCAAAATTCACCTATTGATTTTCATGGGGAATATTTACATTGCTGCCTTTCTTACACTGATAATGGAAGAGACCACAAACCTGGTACGGTCTGTCATTCAGTGACTGGGGTTCAAATTCTGGACAGGGATGGAGCTACAAACATCCAGTGGAATTTCAGTGGAAAAATGCAACTTATTGATGTGAAGGACCACAGAGTTCATAAACTTGGTCATTGAGTGACTGTATGTCAAGGTTAGAAACAGTGGGCGGAGCCAAAAACTACTAACTTTTTACATGGGAAAATATAAACTGCAGCCATTCTTACACTGTTAATGGCAGGGTTTTCAAACTTTGCACAGTTGGTCACTGGGTGACTGGGATTAATATTCAGAAAAGTGGGTGGAGCCTACAACAGCCAATCAAAATTAACCTATTTATTTTCAAGGGGAATATTTAAACTGTTGCCATTCTTACACTGTTAATGGCAGAGGCCCTTAAACCTGCTACAGCCGGTCATTAAGCGACTGGGGTTCAAATCCACTAAAGGGGCGGAGCCACAAACAGCCAATCACATTTCTTTGCTAGATAAACTGCTTCCATTGACACAATTGTGATGACAGGAACCCCAAAACTCACAAACTTGGTCATTGAGTGACTGTATGTCAAGGTTCGAAACAGTGGGTGGAGCCAAATACAATTCCAGTGGGAAGATGTAAACCAATGTAAACCGCAGCCATTCTTACACTGTTAATGGTAGGGTTCTCAAACTTTGCACAGTTAGTCTTAGGGCGACTGTGATAAATATTCAGAAAGTGGCTGGAGCCTACAAACACCAATCAGAATTCACCTATTGATTTTCAAGGGGAACATTTAAATTGCTGCCATTATTGCATTTTTAATGGTGTAAGTCTCAAACCTGGTAAAGTTGGTCACCGGGTGACTGGGGTTTAAATTCAGAAAGGGGGTGGAGCCACAAACAGCAAATCAGATTTAATTTCAATGGGAATTTACAAATTATTGATACCAAGGGCCTTAAAGCTCATAAATTTGGTAATTGACAGACTGTATGTAAGTTTAGAAAAAGTGGGCAGTGCCAACAACTAAATTGTTTACATGGCAAAATAGAAACTGCAACCATTCTTACACTGTTAATGGCTGAGTTCTCAAACTTGACTAAGTTGGCCACGGGGTGACTGGGATTAATATTCATAAATGTGGGTGGAGCCTACAACAGCAAATCAAAATTCACCTATTGATTTACAACGGTAATATTTACTGTACATTGTTACCATTCTTACACTGTTAATGGAAAATTCTGAAAAAAGGACGGGCCACAAACAGCCAATCAGATGTGTTTCATTTCAATGGGAAAATACAAATTATCGATGCCAAGGACCCCAAAGCTCACAAACGTAGTCATTGAGTGTTTGTGTGTTAGGGTTACAAAAAGTCGGCAGAGCCAACAGCAGCCAAATACATGCCCGGGCAACGCCGGGTCATGACCTAGTACATAATAATTATATGGTAGGACATTAGGCTATGACTATGGTAGGATTAGATTTTGAGCTCCTCTGAGGACAGCAAGTGACATGACTATGTACTCAGTAAAGTGCTGCAGAAGATGTCAGTGCCATATAAATCCTACTAATATTATAAATTGAAAAGTTCGGATGTTTGGATGTTTGTTACTCGATTACACAAAAATGGCTGAATGGATTTGAATGAAATTTGGCACACACATAGTACATTACCTGGAATAACATATAGGGTACTTTTTATTCCCATAACCAAAAAGTGGGCGGAGACAAATACAAATTTCACTGGAAAATGTAAACTGCAGCCATTCCTAACCTAAACCACTATACCACCACTGTTAATGGTAGGGTTCTCAAACTTTGCACAGTTTGGTGGCTGGGATTAATATTTACAAAAGCCAATCAAAATTCACCTATTGATTTTCAAGGGGAATATTTACATCATTGCCATTCTTGCACTGTTAATGGCACAAGCCTCAAACCTGGTACAGTTGATCACTGGGTGACTAGGGTTCAAATTCAGAAAAGGGGGTGGAGCCACATACAGCTAATCAGCTTTGTTTAATTTCAATGCAAATTATTAATGCCAACGACCCAAAGCTCACAAACTTAGTCATTCAGTAATTGATTCATTGGCCTCAATTCACTAAGCTTATCTCCTGTCTTTAATAACTTTTCTAGAGTTATCACCATGGTGATAAGGCATGTAGTATTCTGGAAACATTTTACCTCAGGCAAACCTAAAGTTAACTCTTCTGTCTTTAAGTTAACTCTTCAATCCTTAAAATAACTCCAGAATTAGAGACAGGCTGTTTATTAACTGCGTGTGTAAATAACTACAGAGGAGGTAAATTAACTACAGAGGAGGTAAATTAACTACAGAGGAGGTAAATTAACTACAGAGGAGGTAACTTAAGGAATAAAGAGATAAAATAACTCTCTCACTGTGTGGAGGTAAGTTATCTCTTGCCTTATTATCTCCAGCGTGATCTTAGTGAATTGAGGCCAATGGCCTCAATTCCCTAAGCTTATCTCCTGTCTTAAATAACTCTTCTAGAGTTGTTACCATGGTGATAAGGCATGTAGTATTCTGGAAACATTTTACCTCAGGCAAACCTAAAGTTAACTCTTCTGTCTTTAAGTTAACTCTTTAATCCTTAAAATAACTCCAGAGTTAAAGACAGGCTGTTCATTAACTGCGTGTGAAAATAACTACAGAGGAGGTAACTTAACTACAGAGGAGGTAAATTAACTACAGAGGTGGTAAATTAACTACAGAGGAGGTAAATTAACCACAGAAGAGGTAACGTAAGGAATGAAGAGATAGGATAACTCTCTTACTTGCCTTATTATCTCCAGCATGATCTCAGTGAATTGAGGCCATTGTGTGTTAGGGATAGAAAAAGTGGGCGCAGCCAACACCAAGCAAATACATAACCCGGCAACACCAGGTCATCAGTGGGTGGAGACAAATACAAATTTCACTGGTAAAATGTAAACTGCAGCCATTCTTACACTGTTAACGGTAGGGTTCTCAAACGTTGCACAATTGGTCACTGAGTGACTGGGATTGATACTCAGAAAAAGTGGGTGGAGCCTACAAAAGCCAATCAAAATTCACCTATTGATTTTTAAGGGGAATATTTACATTGCTGCCATTCTTGCACTGTTAATGGCACAAGCCTCAAACCTGGTACAGTTGGCCATTGGGTGACTGGGGTTCAAATTCAAAAAAGAGGTGGAGCCACAAACAGCCAATCAGTTTCAATGCAAATTATTGATGCCAAAGACAGCAAAGTTCACAATCTTGGTTATTGAGTAATTGTGTGTTAGGGTTAATAAAAAGTGGGCGCAACCAACACCATCAAATACATATCCGGGCAACGCCGGGTCAGCAGTAGGTGGAGGCAAATACAAAATTCACTGGGAAAATGTAAACTGCAGCCATTCTTACACTGCTAATGGTAGGGCTCTCAGACTTTGCACAATTAGTCACTGGGTGACTGGGATTAATATTCAGAAAAGTGGGTGGAGCCTACAAAAGTAAATCAAAATTCACCTATTGATTTTCAAGGGAAATATTTCATTGCTGCCATTCTTGCACTGTTATTGGCACAAGCCTCAAACCTGGTACAGTTGGTCATTGGGTGACTGGTGGTCAAATTCAGAAAAGGGGGTGGAGTCACACACAGCCAATCAGATTTGTTTAATTTCCATGCAAATTTTTGATGCCAAAGACTGCAAAGCTCACAAACTAGGCGATTGAGTAATTATGTGTTAGGGTTAGAAAAAGTGGGCGGAGCCAACACCAGCCAAAGATATAAGCGGGCAACGCCGGGCAATCAGCTAGTACATAATAATAATATGGTAGGACATTAGGCTATGACCATATTAGGATTAGATTGTGAGCTCCTCTGAAGACAGCCAATGACATGACTACCCATTTTCCCTAAATATATGACCTGCCCTAAAAATAAGCCCTAGCATGATGTATCAGGATTTATGAGTATACTCGAAATATATTCCAAAAATAAGGCCTAGTTACAGTTAACAGAAAGAACAATTCAAATAGTGTCCAGGGAGCTATGATATACATGTAAAAAAACAAATGTAAAATCAATTGCCAATAGAATGAAGCAAGACCAATAGACCCTTTATCAAGGAAAGCAGACACTCCCAAAATAATTGCACTCAAAAGACCCCATGAGACCCAGTACCAGTTTAGATTAATATTGTTTTTTTTGTTGTTGTTTAAGAATAAATATAGATAGCACTTGACAAAGACCCTCTAGCTGAAACATTGTGTGTTTTAGTGGTTATGGTGCTTGAATCAAATTTGCAATTTCTGCTAAAGTCCAGGTAGAGACCCAGTCATTTCTTACTTTGGGTCAGGGAAAAATTAGACATCCCCTGAAAGTAAGCCTAGCGCACTTTTTTGGAACAAAACTTAATATAAGACCTTGTCTTATTTTGGGGGAAAACAGGTATGTACTCTGTAATATGCTGCTGCAGAATACGCAGGTACTATATAAATAATAATAATAATAATATGGTAGAACATTAGACTATGACTATGGTAGGGAATAGAAGGTGAGCTCATCTGAGGACAGGCAGTGACATGACTATGTACTCTGTAAAGTGCTGCAGAAGATGTCAGTGCTATATAAATACATAATAATATAGTAGGACATTACACTATAAGTATGGCTGGATTAGATTGTAAGCTCCTCTGAGGACAGTCAGTGACATGACTATGTACTCTGTAATGTGCTGCAGCAGAATGTGCCATATAAATAATAGTAATATGGGAGGACATTAGACAATATCTATGGTAGGATTAGAGTGTGAGCTCCTCTGAGGACAGTCAGCGACACAACTAGATATTCTGTAAAGCGCTGCAGAAGGTGTCAGTGCTATAGAAATGCATAATAATAATATGGTAGGACAGTAGACTCTGACTATGGCAGGATTAGAGTGTGAGCTCCTCTGAGGACAGTCAGTGACATGACTATGTACTCTGTAATGTGCTGCAGAAGATGTCAGTGCTATATAAATACATAATAATAATATGGTAGGACATTAGACTATGACTATGGTAAGATTAGAGTGTGAGCTCCTCTGAGGACAGTCAGTGACATGACTATGTACTCTGTAATGTGCTGCAGAAGATATCAGTGCTATATACATACATAATAATAATATGGTAGGACATTAGACTATGACTATAGCAGGATTGGATTGTAAGCTCCTCTGAGGACAGTCAGTGAAATTACTATGTATTCTCTAAAATGACTGAATCAAATAAATATTCCCGATGTTCTTAGTAATATTAGATTCTGATGTCTTGGTAGGAAAAGTAAAGACTAAAACATCCCTGTGACATCTCTGGCCATGCTGGCTTGTTCCGAGTCTGTGCACAATAGGACCATATCAGCACCACACTCCATGGACAGCTCCTCGCAGAATTCCATAATTAGCGTGCGCTACAACATGACAGTATAGGACAAGTACCCCCAGCCTGTTGCTGTATCTCCAGCCCGGGGGCAGCAGGTGCCAGTTTCGCCTGTGCTGGGTGACTCTGGTTAATGAGGGGGGATGCTGCTGTGCCATTACTGGGGGGAGGCAGCAGGAAGGGTGGGGGGCGGCTGGTGCTAAGTGCACTTTCCACGCCTCTCTCTATCACCGCTAGACGAGGAGAGGACTTCAGCACCATATCTGATGGACAGCGCTGAAGCTCGGCTGCCTCATTGAGACCATCAGTGAGCGGTGGTGTGAGGACAGAGCTCAACAGGTCCTCCTCATGCAGAAGCGCTGAAACTACGCCATCTGCGAGGAAAGTGTCTCACAGAGCTGGTCTTCCCGAGGGTGAGGAGCAACTTGACAGATTCTGGGGGTTCTTCTGCTGGTAGTACGACCATGACCAGCTACTCCTACGGGAACACGTCCACCTTCTCCTCTGGGACCTCATCCACCTTCACCTTCAGGACCATGAATAGCTCTGAACCCCTGGCTCTGTCCAGAGGCTTGGAGGACCCCGAGGAGGTGGGGATGGAAATCACAGTGACACTGCCTTTGTTCCTGAGTATTATCTGCCTGGTGGGCTTAGCAGGGAACCTGATCCTCATAGCTATCTTGGTCCACGACTTCAGAAGAGGGAAGTGTTCGGTGGTCAACTGCCTGGTCATCAACTTGGGAGCTACTGACCTGTTGCTCATCCTCTTCTGCATCCCGGTGCGCATCGTCACCTATGCCAGGCAGTCTTGGATTTTTGGGGGTTTCGTGTGTAAGACCACCGAGTGGTTCCTACAGAGCTGCCTGACTGTGAAGAGCCTGACCCTAGCTGCCATAAGTCAAGCCCGCTACACGCATGTTGTCACCCCGCCAAAGTTTCTCAGCTTCAGCCAGAGGCACGTGGTGGTGGTCCTGCTCTTAGCCTGGTCCCTGGCCCTCTTGTTACCCCTTCCCCACCTCATCTTCACCCACCTCAGAATGGGCCAGGAGGGTCTGACTTGCAGCTTTGACATACCGGACTACGCCTCAAACTTCATGAATGTCTTCAGCAAGCTGTACCCGCTGCTGGCCTATGTCCTGCCCATGTTCTTCACCTTCTTCTGCTACATGAGGGCTCTGCAGAGGAGGAAAGAGAGGAGGAACCGTGTGCCCAACCCCCGCGTACTCAGCCGGAAAATCACCTCCATGCTGATGAGCGTCAGCCTTGCTTTTGAGGCCATGTGGTTGCCCGAGTGGATTGTGTGGATTTGGGCCAGGCACACTAATTACGGGATCCTTCAACCCCCCAACGCCCTGATGGTCCTGGCTCAGTTCATCTTGTTCTTGAACTGCACCTTGAACCCTGGGGTCTTCCTGGCCATATCCGAGGAGTTCAGGGAAGGCTTCAAGACTATCTGGATGATATTGAGGTGCCAGGAGTCCGGAGGAGCCTCCAGGGCTGGGGAGAACGGTGCAGACATGGTGCCTAGTAGCATCCATTCCTTCCACAGCGCCACTTCTGCCCACCGTCCTTCTCAGGACTCGAAATCCCGGGAGGAGAAGGTACTCCCGGACGTGGAGCACTTCTGGCAGGACCGCAGGAATACTACCGCAGGAGAGGACAATGACCCCATGCCCTGGGAACACCTGGATAAACCATAGGTCGGATTGGTGCTCTGTTCCAACTCTACATGCCCACTGAACATGTGTGAGGAACAGAGACAGGTCCTCTTCAGAGGACGTAGGTTCTGAGCTGGACAAGTACTGTTGAACAAGTCAATAAAGGGCTTGTCGTGACCGAGTGTTTAGCCAGGAAGCAACGGTGTGGTCAGGGTTGTCTCCTGAGACCTTCCAGGGATGGGTTGGGAGGACTCTTCCTGTTGCAGAAGAAGAGCAGTCGGCTCTGGAGGTTTTCCCAGTCTTCTGGCACTTGAAGTTCCACAGCAACCAGAGAATCAGAAGACTGCGCTGCAGAGAATCCCTGTCCTGAGTTGTGGTGGAAAACAGTGGGCACCCTATGTGTGTTTCATGTGGTGATGTGAGCTTACACAACATCTTGTAGTATTGGTAAAATAACTAAGTGCTCAGCAAGTTGGTGAGGTAAATGCTTGTCCTGTGTGGTGTGCAGGAATCCCCCCTCCCTGTTTCTGAGCTCCCCTCCTCCTCCTTACTTTTCCTTTTCCTCCTCCTCAATACTTTAATCCCTTCCCTCTGCATAGTTTTCTTCTCTTGATTTCTCTCTCCCTCCCTGCAACTCCTCTTCTCTATCCATCTATCTTCACTCCATCTCATCATCTCTCCTCTCTCTCCCCAACCCTTTCCTCCATCCATCCCTCTCCTCTCCGTTTCCACAACCCCTTCCTCTTTCTACCACACTCTCTCTTTCCCTCCAACTCTCTTGCTTCCACTCTTCTCTGTCCAGCCATCTTCATTCCACCTTACCCCCCCCCCCCCCCCCCTCTACTTTCTTACCTGATTCCCTCTCTCTCTTTCTTTATCTGACTCTCTTCAATCTGCTCTACTGTGACTTTCTCTTGCATCTTTCGCCAGAACCCTCTTACCCCCAGCTCTCTCTGTTTTTCTTTCTCTCTCTTTCTCACTAGCCATTTCCCCCCAAATGCTATGTACACACCATACAATTTTCGGGAAAATTTACCTTCCAGATTGATTATTTCCAACATGTCCGATCTGAATTTCGATCTATTTTTTTTTTCCGATTGATTTTTCAGGCGTTTTTCCAATCAATGTTATAGAAGTGAACGAAAATCGATTGGAAAACAGAAAATCGATCGAAATTCAGATCGGACATGTTGGAAATAATAGATCTAGCAGGTAAATCTGCCCGAAAATTGTATGGTGTGTATCTATCTAGCATAAGCCTCTCACTTTTACAGTAGCAATGAACTTGAATTTCGGTAGCAGTAATCTTGCACTGAAATTTGCAATTCAGATGCAAAATAAAATAGTAATGCAAAGTTTTAAAACTCTTGCAAATTTAATTTCGCACAAAATCCTAATTAGAATTGTAATTTTGAATTAACAACTCATTTCTCAAAATATGAATCTATTTGAAAATGTTTTCATTTTCCCCCTCTCTTATCTAAATTATTTAACAATCTTTCCTCTGATCAACCCCCCCCCCCCCCCAAACAACCATCTTTTTCCTGAATCATCATCAACCCCTCCCCCTACTCCCCCTACCCACCTTCCTTAACCACCTCTCTTAATATCAACCCTTTACCTGCTCCACCCCTCTTATTCTCAGCATTAACCTCCCCCCCACCCCTCTTTTTTTGTCTCCAACCCCCACACCACTTTAACTATTCGGAGTTCAGCAGGTTGGATTGTTTTCTGGTTCAAAGTGAAAATCATAAGATGTTTCTTGAAATAAAGTGTATAGAAAAGATATGTTGCAGATGTGGTGTTGTGAGGGGGTTTAATAGAGCTGTCCAAGCAACTACCCAACTCCCCTCCCTTCCCACAATTACGCAGTGGGGTTTTGACCTTGTTGGGGAGGAAGTTTTGGCAACAACAGTACTTTCTCTGAATGCACAGTGTGTGTGGGGACTTCTCCCCTGAGAGGGACAGGCTGTAGGGAGAGGCAAATACCAGATATCACAGAAGTATAACCATCATTATCCCCACCACTACCTCCACCATCATCATCTCCAACACTACCACCACCATCATTATCCCCACCACTACCACCACCATCATTACCTCCATCATCCACAACACCATCACCATCCACACCACCACCATCATCATTACCACCACCATCATCACAAACACCACCACTATCACCATAATCATCATCACCACCACTACCTCCACCATCATCATTTCCAACACTACCACCACCATCATTATCCCCACCACTACTACCACCATCATTACCACCACCATCATCACAAACACCACCACTATCTCCATAATCATCATCACCACCATTACCTCCATCATCATCCACAACACCACCACCATCATCATTACCTCCATCATCATCCAAAACATCATCACCATCATCATCATCCACAACACCATCATCATCATCATCTGCACCACTGTCACCATGATTATCTGCACCACTGCCACCATCACCATCATCATCAGCACCACTGCCACCATCATCCTTACCACCACCACCACCATCATCATCATCCACACCACCACTATCACCATAATCATCATCTCCACCACTACCACCACCATCATTACCTCCATCATCCACAACACCATCACCATCCACACCACCACCATCATCATTACCACCACCATCATCACAAACACCACCACTATCACCATAATCATCATCACCACCATTACCACCACCATCATTACCTCCATCATCATCCACACCACCACCATCATCATTATCACAATTATCACCACCATCAATATCATCATCATCACAAATACCACCACCATCATCATAATCATTCCCACCACCATCATTATCCCCACCACTATCACCACCATCATCATTACCACCACCACCATCATCACAAACACCACCACTATCACCATAATCATCATCCACACCACTACCACCACCATCATCCACACCACTACCTACACCATCATCATCCACACCACTACCTACACCATCATCATCCACACCACTACCTACACCATCATCATCCACACCACTACCACCAATATCATCCACACCACTACCACCACCATCATCCACACCACTACCTACACCATCATCATCCACACCACTACCTACACCATCATCATCCCCACCACCATCATCCACACCACTACCACCACCATCATCCATACCACTACCTACACCATCATCATCCACACCACTACCTACACCATCATCATCCACACCACTACCACCACCATCATCCACACCACTACCACCACCATCATCCACACCACTACCTACACCACCATCATCCACACCACTACCTACACCATCATCATCCACACCACTACCTACACCATTATCATCCACACCACTACCACCACCATCATCCACACCACTACCACCACCATCATCCACACCACTACCTACACCATCATCATCCACACCACTACCTACACCATCATCATCCCCACCACTACCACCACCATCACCCACACCACTACCACCACCATCATCCATACCACTACCTACACCATCATCATCCACACCACTACCTACACCATCATCATCCACACCACTACCACCACCATCATCCACACCACTACCACCACCATCATCCACACCACTACCTACACCACCATCATCCACACCACTACCTACACCATCATCATCCACACCACTACCTACACCATCATCATCCACACCACTACCACCACCATCATCCACACCACTACCACCACCATCATCCATACCACTACCTACACCATCATCATCCACACCACTACCTACACCATTATCTTCCACACCACTACCACCACCCTCATCCACACCACTACCATCACCATCATCCACACCACTACCTACACCATCATCATCCACACCACTACCTACACCATCACCATCCCCACCACTACCACCACCATCACCCACACCACTACCACCACCATCATCCATACCACTACCACCACCATCATCCATACCACTACCTACACCATCATCATCCACACCACTACCTACACCATCATCATCCACACCACTACCACCACCATAATCCACACCACTACCACCACCATCATCCACACCACTACCTACACCATCATCATCCACACCACTACCTACACCATCATCATCCACACCACTACCTACACCATCATCATCCACACCACTACCACTACCATCATCCACACCACTACCTACACCATCATCATCCACACCACTACCATCATCCACACCACTACCACTACCATCATCCACACCACTACTACCACCACCATCATCCACACCACTACCTACATCATCATCCACACCACTACCATCACCATCATCCACACCACTACCTACACCATCATCATCCACACCACTACCTACACCATCATCATCCACACCACTACCTACACCATCATCATCCACACCACTACCACTACCATCATCCACACCACTACCTACACCATTATCATCCACACCACTACCTACACCACCATCATCCACACCACTACCACCACCATTATAAACACCTCCACCATCATCATCCACAACACCATTATCATCATCCTGATCGTTACAAATACCGCCACAATCATTATCATCATAAATACCACCATAATCATCATCATTATCATCACAATTACCAGCACCATCACCATAATCACCACCACCATCATCCATACCACTACCTACACCATCATCATCCACACCACTACCTACACCATCATCATCCACACCACTACCACCACCATAATCCACACCACTACCACCACCATCATCCACACCACTACCTACACCATCATCATCCACACCACTACCTACACCATCATCATCCACACCACTACCTACACCATCATCATCCACACCACTACCACTACCATCATCCACACCACTACCTACACCATCATCATCCACACCACTACCATCATCCACACCACTACCACTACCATCATCCACACCACTACTACCACCACCATCATCCACACCACTACCTACACCATCATCCACACCACTACCATCACCATCATCCACACCACTACCTACACCATCATCATCCACACCACTACCTACACCATCATCATCCACACCACTACCTACACCATCATCATCCACACCACTACCACTACCATCATCCACACCACTACCTACACCATTATCATCCACACCACTACCTACACCACCATCATCCACACCACTACCACCACCATTATAAACACCTCCACCATCATCATCCACAACACCATTATTATCATTCTGATCGTTACAAATACCGCCACAATCATTATCATCATAAATACCACCATAATCATCATCATTATCATCACAATTACCAGCACCATCACCATAATCACCACCACCATCATCACAAGCTACAGCTGCATGGATAAATTTCATAGTTATCTAGATTTAGGTGATATTTGGCCTGTGGATAGGCCCAGAGGACCACAGCTCACCTTTGTACTCTGCTGAAACCTTTAGTTCTAGAATCACCTTGGAGGATATATTTTACTATTTCAAAAGGGTGGCTGGAACTCCATCTCTGGTTAGGTCCAGCCAGTGATGCTGGCAATCAGGGCTGGTTCTCTCATGAAGCAAGGTGAAACACTTGTATCAGGCTGAGAGATCACAGGGGTGGCATGTTTGTACTGCGTGTTTGCACTTACAGCAGTCAGAGTAGGAGGAGAAGCGAGAGGAGAGCGAGGTGAAGAGGTCATCATTGAGAAAAAGCAGCTTGTTGTGCTGTGTGAGGAGTATGACAGTAAGTGAGGAGGGGGTGGCAGGAGAGCAGCAGTGTTTAATTTGACTTGCACAGCAGAAGGGAGGAGGTGGCACTGCTGTCCTGACTGAGGAGGAATGGGGGGTGGCTGAATGGCTGAGGGGGTGAGCAGTTTGTTTATCACAGACTTGCAGCCAGCCAGCCAGTGTGTTATTGTTTTGAGCTGGCTGGCTATCTACCGGAGCACCTACCTGGCTAACCTATACTATGGGCAACTATACTGGCTACCTATACTGGGGCCAACTATACTGAAAGCCAACTGGGGGCACCTACCTGGCTAACCTATACTGGGGGCAACTACAGTGGCTGCCTATCTATACTGGGGGCAAGTGTAGTGGCTACCTATACTGGGGGCCCTTAAACTTGGCTACCTATAATGGAGGCAACTATACTGGCTACCTATACTGGGAGCAACTATACTTGGCTACCTATGCTGGGGGCACCTATACCTGGCTACCTATACTGGGGCACCTACCTGGCTAACCTATACTGGGGGCACCTATACCTCGCTACCTATACTGGGGTACCTACCTGGCTACCTATACTGGGAGCAACTATACTTGGCTACCTATGCTGGGGGGCACCTATACCTGGCTACCTATACTGGGGGCACCTATTCCTGGCTACCTATACTGGGGGCACCTATACCTGACTACCTATACTGGGGCACCTACCTGGCCACCCTATACTGGGGGCACCTATACCTCACTACCTATACTGAGGTACCTACCTGGCTACCTATGCTGGGGCACCTACCTGGCTAACCTATACTGTGGCCAATTATACCTGGCTACTTATACTGGCTACCTGGGGGGGTTGCACATCCTCACAAGTTTGCTTCGAGCAGCAAAGTCTATAACTGGCCCTGCTGGCAATGAGGAGATGCATTTCAGATTCTTGACAGCACTGATGAGCCCAGAAAAGAGAGCACACTGCATAGGACAACTAAGCAACATCTGCTGGAAATGCTATGCTTTTGTGTCCCTCTCTTCCTCCTACTGCAGGAAACCATATCCTCTTGCAGAGAATCACAATATCCTACAGGAAATGATGGAATTACAGCCTCCTGCAGGGGATCAAAGTCTCCTGCTGGAAATCACTGCCCCTTGCAGGGAATTTCAGTCTCCTCCTACAGGGAATTATAGCCTTTTTGCAGGAAATCACAACTTCGTAAAATCATAGTTTCCTGCAAGGAATCTCACATTCCTCCTTCAGAGAATCACAGCCTTCTGCAGAGAATCACAGCCTCCTGCAGAGAATCACAGCCTTCTGCAGAGACTCACAGCCTCCTGCAGAGAATCACAGCCTCCTGCAGGGCAACAAAGCCCCTTGCAGGGAAACAAAGCTTCCTTAGGAAATCACAGCCTCTGGCAGGGAATCATAGACTCCTTAGGAAATTACAGCTTCGTGCAGGAAATCAAAGTTTCCTGCAGGGGAATCACAGTCTCCTCCAGGGAATGACAGTCTTTTGCACGCGGTGAAATTTTCATGCATGGAATAACAGCCTCCTGCAGAGTATCACAGCCTCTTGCAGGGAATCACAGTTTCCAGCAGGGAATCACACCCTCCTGCAGGGAATCACAGCTCCCTGCAGGCAATCACAGCCTCCTGCAGGGTATTGCAGCCTCTTCCAGCAGGGAGTCACAGCCTCCTGCAGGGAATCACAACCACTTGCAGGAAATCACAACCTCCTGCAGGAAATCACAGCCCCCTGCAGGCAATCACAGCCTCCTGCAGGGTATCACAGCCTCTTGCAGGGAATTACAGCCCCCTGCAGGCAATCACTGCCTCCTGCAGGGTATCGCAGCCTCTTGCAGGGAATCACAGCCTCCTGCAGAGAATCACAACCTCTTGCAGGGAATCATAGCCTCCTGCAGGGAATCTCAGCCTCTTGCAGGGAATCACAGCCTCCTGCAGGGAATAACAGCCCCCTGCAGGGAATCACAACCACTTGCAGGAAATTACAGCCTCCTGCAGGCAATCACAGCCTCCTGCAAGGTAATGCAGCCTCTTGCAGGAAATTACAGCCTCCTGCAGGGAATAGCAATCACAGTCACAATAAAATGAATAGTACTGTTCCACCCCTGGATTCTTATTCAATTGCCAATCAGACAAAACATGGAGTCTTTTTATTCTTCATTCAAATAGTCTACAGGATTGCGGAAAAACATTTTAACACAGTTTCAGAATTCCCAATCATATAGAGAGACACTGCCTGACACATGTTTCAAGGACAAAGACTGCTTCCTCAGAGGCATACAGTATACACACACGTCAACTGCCGACCCAAAAGAGCGTATAGTGCCGTAATCTGGTTAATACAAGAGACAAGCAATCACCGACGATTTCATGCGCACAGACCCCTCCTGCAGGGAATTACAGCCTCCTGCAGGAAATCACAGTTTTCTGTGGGGAATCACAGCTTCCTGCAGGGTATCACAGCCTCCTGCAGGGAATCACAACTTCATGCAGGAAATCACAGCCTCCTGCAGGGAATCACAACCTCCTGCAGGGAATCACAGTTTGCTGCAGGGAATCATAGCCTATTGCAGGGAATCACAGCCTCCTGCAGATAATCACAGTCCCCTGCAGGAAATCAGACTCCTGCAGATAATCACAGTCTCCTGCAGGAAATCACAGACTCCTGCAGGGAATCATAGCCTCCTGCAGGAAATCTCAGCCTCCTACAGGGAATCATAGACTCCGGCAGGGAATTACAGCCTCCTGTAGGGAACCACAGCCTCCTCAAAGAAATCACAGCCGCCTGCAGGGAATCACAGCTTTGTGCAGACAATCTAAGCCTCTTGCAGGAAACCACAGCCTCCTGCAGGGAATCACAACCTCTAGCAGGGAATCATAGACTCTTGTAGGGAATCACAGCCTCCTGCAGGGACTAACAACCTCTTGCAGGGAATCACAGCCTCCTGCAGCAAATCACAGCCTCCTGCAGGAAATCATAGACTCTTTCAGGGAATCACAACCTCCTGGGGGAAATCAAACCTCCTGCAGGGAATCACAGCCTCCTGCAGGAAATCAAACCTCCTGCAGGGAATCACAGCCTCCTGCAGGGAATCACAACCTCCTGGAGGAAATCCAACCTCCTGCAGGGAATCACAGCCTCCTGCAGGAAATCACAGCCTCCTGCAGGGAATCTCAGCCTCCTGCTGGAAATCACAGCCTCCTGCAGGAAACCATAGACTCATGTAGGGAATTACAGCTTTGTGCAGACAATCAAAGCCTCTTGCAGGAAACCACAGCCTCCTGCAGGGAATCACAACCTCTAGCAGGGAATCATAGACTCTTGGAGGGAATCACAGCCTCCTGCAGGGACTAACAATCACAGCCTCCTACAGGGAATCATAGCCTCCTGCAGCAAATCACAGCCTCCTGCAGGAAATCATAGACTCTTTCAGGGAATCACAGCCTCCTGGGAGAAATCAAACCTCATGCAGGGAATCACAGCCTCCTGCAGGAAATCAAACCTCCTGCAGGGAATCACAGCCTCCTGAAGGGAATCACAACCTCCTGGAGGAAATCCAACCTCCTGCAGGAAATCACAGCCTCCTGCAGGGAATCACAGCCTCCTGCTGGAAATCACAGCCTCCTGCAGGAAATCATAGACTCATGTAGGGAATTACAGCCTCCTGCGGGGACTAACAGCTTCTTTCAGGAAATCACAGACTCCTGCAGGGAATCATAGCCTCCTGCAGGAAATCTCAGCCTCCTACAGTGAATCATAGACTCCGGCAGGGAATTACAGCCTCCTGCAGGGAACCACAGCCTCCTCAAAGAAATTACAGCCTCCTGCAGGGAATCACAGCTTTGTGCAGATAATCAAAGCCTCTTGCAGGAAACCACAGCCTCCTGCAGGGAATCACAACCTCTAGCAGGGAATCATAGACTCTTGTAGGGAATCACAGCCTCCTGCAGGGACTAACAACCTCTTGCAGGGAATCACAGCCTCCTGCAGTGAATCACAGCCTCCTGCAGCAAATCACAGCCTCCTGCAGGAAATCATTGACCCTTTCAGGGAATCACAGCCTCCTGGGGGAAATCAAACCTCCTGCAGGAAATCATAGACCCTTTCAGGGAATTTACAGCCTCCTGGGGGAAATCAAACCTCCTGCAGGAAATCAAACCTCCTGCAGGGAATCACAGCCTCCTGCAGGGAATCACAACCTCCTGGAGGAAATCCAACCTCCTGCAGGAAATCACAGCCTCCTGCAGGAAATCATAGACCCTTTCAGGGAATTTACAGCCTCCTGGGGGAAATCAAACCTCCTGCAGGAAATCAAACCTCCTGCAGGGAATCACAGCCTCCTGCAGGGAATCACAACCTCCTGGAGGAAATCCAACCTCCTGCAGGAAATCACAGCCTCCTGCAGGGAATCATAGCCTCCTGCAGGAAACCACAGCCTCCTACAGGAGAATCACAGCCTCCTGCAGGAAATCATAGACTCATGTAGGGAATTACAGCCTCCTGTGGGGACTAACAGCTTCTTTCAGGAAATCACAGCCTCCTGCAGGGAATGACAGCCTCTAGTAAAGAATCACAGAATTTTGCTAACCTGAATATTTAAGGGTGCAGAGAAGGATAAGGGAGGGCAAATCTCAACCAAACATTAAATATACAAATAAATATAAGATATTAGAGAACATTCAGTGGGGGCATATTCATAAATACCACAGAGACAGATGGGGAAAAAAATTCAATTTAACTAAATCAATTCTCCTCCCACAGAAATCTTTCATCAAAACAATTATCTCACCAAGACAAATTATTGTCATTATTTCCAAGATTAATTGTATGATTATCCTGCACACTATGAAACAGAGTTCAGTATAGTCTACTGCTTAACAGAAAATTAAAGTGAGGGGAATACGGAGACTGCCATTATTAACACTACCTTTTACAAATGCTCAGTGCCCAGCTGTGGTGAGGATCCTTCTCCTCTAAAGCTTATGAGTCACTGAACAGAACCAGCATGCTGATCAGATGTTCTGCTTGTTCCAGGTGTGACTCTGCTGGCTGCATGCTTGTTCCCGATGTGGCTCTACTGGCTGCATGCTTGTTCCAGGTGTGACTCCGCTGGCTGCATGCATGTTCCAGGTGTGTCTCCGCTGGCTGCATGCATGTTCCAGGTGTGACTCCGCTGGCTGCATGCTTGTTCCCGATGTGGCTCTACTGGCTGCATGCTTGTTTCAGGTGTAACTCTGCTGGCTGCATGCTTGTTCCTGATGTGGCTCCACTGGCTGCATGCTTGTTCCAGGTGTGACTCTGCTGGCTGCATGCTTGTTCCCGATGTGGCTCTACTGGCTGCATGCTTGTTTCAGGTGTGACTCCGCTGGCTGCATGCTTGTTCCAGGTGTGGCTCCACTGGCTGCATGCTTCTTCCAGACATTACTCCGCTGGCTGCATGCTTGTTCCAGGTGTGTCTCTGCTGGCTGAATGCTTGTTCCAGGTGTGACTCCACTGGCTGCATGCTTGTTCCAGGTGTGACTCCACTGGCTGCATGCTTGTTCCAGGTGTGACTCCACTGGCTGCATGCTTGTTCCAGGTGTGACTCCACTGGCTGCATGCTTGTTCCAGATGTGACTCCGCTGGCTGCATGCTTGTTCCAGGTGTGATTCCGCTGGCTGCATGCTTGTTCCAGGTGTGACTCCGCTGGCTGTATGCTTGTTCCAGATGTGACTCCGCTGGCTGTATGCTTGTTCCACATGTGAATCTGCTGGCTGCGTGCTTGCTCCAGGTGTGACTCCCTTGGCTGCCTGCTTGTTCCAGGTGCGACTCTGCTGGCTGCATGCTTGTTCCAGGTGTGACTCCACTGGCTGCATGCTTGTTCCAGGTGTGACTCCCTTGGCTGCCTGCTTGTTTGCAGGTGTGACTTTGCTGGCTGCATGCTTGTTCCAGGTGTGACTCTGCTGGCTGCATGCTTGTTCCAGGTGTGGCTCCGCTGGCTGCATGCTTGTTCTAGGTGTGACTCTGCTGGCTGCATGCTTGTTCCAGGTGTGACTCCGCTGGCTACATGCTTGTTCCAGGTGTGACTCCGCTGGCTGCATGCTTGTTCCAGGTGTGACTCCCCTGGCTGCATGGTTGTTCAAGGTGTGACTCTGCTGGCTGCATGCTTGTTCCAGGTGTGACTCCGCTGGCTGCATGCTTGTTCCAGGTGTGACTCCGCTGGCTGCATGCTTGTTCCAGGTGTGACTCCGCTGGCTGCATGCTTGTTCCAGGTGTGACTCTGCTGGCTGCATGCTTGTTCCAAGTGTGACTCCACTGGCTGCATGCTTGTTCCTTGTGTGACTCCGCTGGCTGCATGCTTGTTCCAGGTGTGACTCCGCTGGCTGCATGCTTGTTCCAGGTGTGACTCCGCTGGCTGCATGCTTGTTCCAGGTGTGACTCCGCTGGCTGCATGCTTGTTCCAGGTGTGACTCCGCTGGCTGCATGATTATTCCAGGTGTGACTCCGCTGGCTGCATGCTTGTTCCAGGTGTGACTCCGCTGGCTGCATACTTATTCCAGGTGTGACTCCGCTGGCTGCATGATTATTCCAGGTGTGACTCCGCTGGCTGCATGATTATTCCAGGTGTGACTCCGCTGGCTGCATGATTATTCCAGGTGTGACTCCGCTGGCTGCATGATTATTCCAGGTGTGACTCCGCTGGCTGCATGATTATTCCAGGTGTGACTCCGCTGGCTGCATGATTATTCCAGGTGTGACTCCGCTGGCTGCATGATTATTCCAGGTGTGACTCCGCTGGCTGCATGATTATTCCAGGTGTGACTCCGCTGGCTCCATGATTATTCCAGGTGTGACTCCGCTGGCTGCATGCTTGTTCCAGGTGTGACTCCGCTGGCTGCATGCTTATTCCAGGTGTGACACCACTGGCTGCATGCTTGTTCCAGGTGTGACTCCGCTGGCTGCATGCTTGTTCCAGGTGTGACTCCGCTGGCTGCATGCTTGTTCCAGGGGTGACTCCGCTGGCTGCATGATTATTCCAGGTGTGACTCCGCTGGCTGCATGCTTGTTCCAGGTGTGACTCCACTGGCTGCCTGCAGGTGTGATTCTATGTGTACATGCAAAACTAGTGCTGTTAATAGCTGCTAGCAGAATCTCAGTAAAATGACTCATATTCTACTATTGTGCAGTATGAATTCCGATAATAAGATATTGGTAAATTCTACAAATATTTTACTATTGCTTAACCTAACCCTACTCTCAGACAAGCCGTCACACTATGACACCTAACCCTGACCTCCATATTGTTCTAACTTCTTCCTATAAATAGACATTTGAAATGTTAGGAGATGTTAGTAGAGGAAGCCGTGAGTCGGTTCTAGACTCTTTGCCTCTTTTGAGGCAAATTTGTGAGAAAACGCTGCCCCCCCCCCCCCCGGATAGGTAGCCTGGAGGGGGTAGCAGACAGGAAGGGGGTATTTGCACAGTGGCGGGGAGGGGGGGTCGGACCCCCCTCACCTGAGTCCCCTGCGCTCCCCTCCCTCCGGCTATTAAGTGCAGCAGCGTATATTGTCAGTCAGCAGGCGGGGACAACTCACCTCTTCCACGTTCCAGCGCGCGTTCCACTGTCGTCACTTCCTGCAATGCCGCCCACTTACAGTACAGTGGGTGGCATTGAAGGAAGTGATGAGAGTGTAACACACGCTGGAACGCGGAAGAGGTGAGTCATCCCCGCCTGCCGACTGACAATCTACGCTCGCTGCACTTGAAGGAATACTATCGATTCACATATTGTTTACTGTTAGCAAAATACATTCAAAGTTTACTGACGCCAAAACTGACGGCTGACTGAGCCATGAGGAGAGGGGAAATTCCCCTCACACTTGATCAGGTAACTCTATGTATAGCTCTGTGTGTGACAGAGTAGAGAGCTCCCAACAGCTGCAGCTCCTGTGTCCTGTGTTTCTGACTGAAGTGTCTGAAGAGAGCAGAGGAAATGTAACTAATTGTCACAGCTTTTCATACTGTTTTTGCTTTCAGAGTTTGATATGTTTGATATTTGCTTTCTGTAGTCTGATATGCAACTCTGGCTGTGCATTGAAGCAGACACCCCTTCTGCAATTGATTTGTCCCAATATAGCGGAAGCCTACCCTCAATAAATTACAGCTTTTGCCTCTGATATTTAACATGAAAAGTAGAAAAATGTTTACACAGCTACTTAGACATTATTTGTACACTGTCATTTTAGAACACTTGGGGATCGATAGTATTCCTTTAATAGCTGGAGGGAGGGGGAGCGCAGATAAGGGGACTCAGGTGAGGGGTGTCTGACCCTCCTCCCCGCCACTGTGCAAATACCCCCTTCCTGCCCGCTACCCCCTCCAGCTCGGCACCCCCCAGCCCACGGCCAGGCGGGTGCAGCCCCCCGAATTTGCCACCTGAGGAACCCACCTCACCATGCCTTATGGGAGGACCGACCTTGGGCATGAGGTTGGAAGGAAGAGCTGCCTGTAGACTTGGAAGTTTTACTGTCAGATCTGGTCTTTACCAATTGGATGAGAACACAATCTCATGTTTGTTTGTTTGTTTTTTAATTTATATAGTGCCAACACCTTCCATAGCGCTGTACAATGTATAAAAACATACAGTAATGGGGAGCATAGATACAAGAGCAGTTCAACATAGTGTACAATCAGGACAACCAGGGACACAAGTACAGATACATACAATTGATGTGTGGTTTGCAGGGCCGGTTCTGCTGCCTTGTGAGGATGTGCCCCCAACTTCCCTGATTTGGAATGATAGCACAGCACCTGACAATTTACTCTGCTTCATTAAATGTTCTCACATGACATACTGCAGCTCAACACAACAGCCCACTGGCTGACTGTGAGCCTTGTTCTCTTCCTACTCTGACTGCACGCTGTTAGTGTAAACACAGTACAAAAATGCTGACCCTGAAATCTCTGCTGCCTGATGCAAATGTTTTACCTTGCCTCATGAGAGAACCGGCCCTGGTGGTTTGAATAACATCAATACTCATAGATGATCATTTGATAAAATACACAGAAACAGGAAACACATGGGAGGAGGTCCCTGTCCTTTTGAGCTTACAATCCAGAGGGTAGTGGGGCGGAGACACTGGGGGGTAGACAAATGGGCTAGCAGATGATGCAGTGAGCTTTAAATTCTAGCATAGCAAATTATAAGCTTGTCTGAAAAGATGTGTCTTGAGGGTATGTTTGAAAATTTCCAGGATTGTAGCAAGACGGACAGGCTGTGGAAGAGAGTTCCAAAGGAGAGGTGACACTCGTGAGAAGTCCTGGATGTGAGAGTGAGAGGAGGTGACCAAGATGGATGAAAAGAGGGTCTCTTGGGAGGAGCAAAGGTTATGGGGGGGATGATATCTGGAGATTAGTAAGGAAATGTATGGAGGGGATACCCTATGTAGAGCTTTGTATGATAGTATTAGGAGTTTAACTGGATCCTTTGGGTGATTGGCAGAGAGGGGCAGCATCAGAGGAGCGGGAGGAGAGGTGGATGAGACGACAGCTGAGGTCAGTAAGGATTGGCAGAGAGGGGCAGCATCTGAGGAGCAGGAGGAGAGGTGAACGAGACGAGCAGCTGAGGCCAGTAGGGATTGGCAGAGAGGGGCTGCATCAGAGGAGCAGGAGGAGAGGTGAATGAGATGAGCAGCTGAGGTCAGTAGGGATTGGCAGAGAGGGGCAGCATCAGAGGAGCAGGGGGAGAGGTGGATGAGATAGGCAGCAGAGGTCAGTAGGGATTGGCAGAGAGGGGCTGCATCAGAGGAGCAGGAGGAGAGGTGAATGAGACGAGCAGCCGAGGGCAGTAGGGATTGGTAGAGAGGGGCTGCATCAGAGGAGCAGGAGGAGAGGTGAATGAGATGAGCAGCTGAGGTCAGTAGGGATTGGCAGAGAGGGGCAGCATCAGAGGAGCAGGAGGAGAGGTGGATGAGATAGGCAGCAGAGGTCAGTAGGGATTGGCAGAGAGGGGCAGCATCAGAGGAGCAGGAGGAGAGGTGAATGAGACGAGCAGCTGAGGTCAGTAGGGATTAGCAGAGAGGGGCTGCATCAGAGGAGCAGGAGGAGAGGTGGACGAGACATGCAGCTGAGGTCAGTAGGGATTGGCAGAGAGGGGCAGCATCAGAGGAGCAGGAGGAGAGGTGAACGAGACGAGCAGCTGAGGTCAGTAGGGACTGGAGAGGTGCCAGTCTGTTTTTTGGTAGGTCACAGTTGATCTGAAGGGCAGGAAGGGAAGGAAAGAATCAGGCAGGATGGAATCCTATCCACCAAAATGCAAGGTAGCAGCAGAATCTGATGTCAGCTCACTGCTCATTCCCAAGCCAACATTAGAAGCCATTAAACAATATGTGGACCCCATATAAAGCACACATCAAGGCCCTTCTTGTGCTCCTCATGTGTATCCCCCCTGGGCCCAGGACTGGATCTGAAACTTGGTGCCTCTGCAGCAATCTAGCGTGTGAGAACAGCAGAGGAAGGTCAGAATTACACATAAACACCTTAGCCTGCCTTAAAGGGAACCTTAAGTGACATGTGACGTGATGACAGACATGTGAGTGTGCTGTACAGTGTCAAACATGCAAATAACTAGGCTGTGTACCTTTTCTTTTTTTTTTTTTTTTTGCCTGAAAGAGTGAACAGACTATAGTGTTTTCTTCACTGATAAGGAATTAAAGCCATAAAACTCTTTCCTGACAGAGAACTGGGCTTCTGAGAGCAGGGGATAGATTAAAAAGGTAATGAATTTACATATTTTAGAGACATGGAAAGTCTGTGTCATTGAGCAGAGAAAAAACAATAAATCTACTTTTTAACCATAACATAAAATTGTGGGGTACCTATAAAAGGTCATTTTTATGAGTGGGAGGATAAATACAAATGCTTATCTCATTTTTTTTTTCACTTAAAGGGACTCCGAGCAGTGCAGAAACTATGGAAAGATGCATATCATTTTAACGCTCTCTTTCTCCTCTTTCCAATTAGATATAAACCGCCGCCCCACGCCTTTTAGTTTTTGCTATTTTCGCGATTGAAATTGCCGCGGCTGCGATTTCGATCGCGAAAATAGAAAAAACTAAAAGGCGTAGGGCGACGAGAAAACTAAAAGGCGTAGGGTGACGATTTAGATGTCGTCAGAAAGAGGAGAAAGAGAGCTTTAAAATGATATCCATCTTTCCATAGTTACATTGTATTACACAGGGCGACTTTTTCTCAAAGTCAGCAGCTCCATTCTGCTGAATGTGTGTTTCCTGGTCCCTGCTTCCTGCTGGATGAGCCGCTGGTCACTAGTAAGTAGGCAGATCTACTGGTGACCTGTGGCTGTGTGACTGTCCCTAAAGAGTAAGGGTTCCCGAGTCCACCGGGGTGGGGGGGGGGAAGGGGGCGCAATTTTTACACCATCGCCCTGGGTGTAATTTTGCCTAGAAACTGCCCTGAGTCCTCATATGATCATCACTAGTGGCAGGCTCTGTTCATATGTTTTATCATCAGCTATAATGTCCAGGTTTCTTCATAGTGGTCCTAATGTGGGTCTACAATGAGTAAACAGGTGGAAAGGCGGATTTCTGGCAAGGCCACCTAGGCCTGGGCCTAGGGCAGCAGAAAACTCAGCCTTGTTTATGGTGGCAAGTAAGGGGAAGTAAGTATTTGTTGTGATGTGTGCGGCAAGTAGGATCAAAGCGCCCGGTCACGTTAATCAACCATGCCTGCCACCAGCTGCACACTCTGCTCGGAGTCCCGACTCCTCTCCTTCACAATGCTAATGCAAACAGTAGACGAGGCAGTCAGACCTGGCCCTGCATTAAGATAGCAGCGGCACTGGGGCAGACATGTGATCATCACAACGGCAGTGAAAGGACACGAGGCTGGCAGTGAAGATCCCGGTGTGGTGGGGGATGCCGCACATCAACTGAAAAGAGCAGCAGGGTGTGCACAGCACAGTGTGGGGACACGGAGGAGCCTTGGAAGCCTGAGGACCGAACCAATCCCCATGCAGTCTCCCTGGCACTGGCTGCTGATTCCCACCTTGATCATGGGCGCAGGCTGACAGGCAAGTAAAAGCGCGCCCAGACGCTCAGAGCAGCATCCACACTTGCTGCTGTTGCCTCTAGCCTTGTTCCAGCCTCCCTGGTTTGCATGAACGTCACCTCCCCGCCTCCTGAAGCTTCACACGTGGAGGAAGAAGATCGGTGCTGATATGCATCCCCGGGGTCATCATACAGCTGCTGTACACAAGACACTGAGGCAGGGAACACACTTGACTGTTTTCGTACGTGTTTTCTGCACGGAAAAACTGAGAACTCATGTTAATCAATGGGCTAGTACACACTTAATATTTTGTTCGCGCGCAGAAAAAAAACTGACATTGTGCATCATGACTCTGCACATTTTGTCAGTTTTTTGTATCAATTACATCAGCTGCTATGAAAAAAAGTGCGCGTTTTGCTACATAGAGACACACTTGGTGTGCAGAAAAAGTATGCAGGAAAACGCGCGCGGAAAACTGAAAGACAAGTGTGTTCCCTGCCTCAGACTCTGCAAATGGATCATCACTAGATCATGGCTGTTTCTGTGTGGGTAAGCATGTGTGTAATGAATTTGCAGCCTGTCTGTGCTAGAATGCAGAGGTCTGTCTGTTTTCTCAAGTTCTGGTCTTAGCTGTTGTCCTGTCTGACCTCCGCCTCAGATATTGTTAAGGTGTAATGGCCCATACTCACGGGCAACTTTTTGGCCTGTCGCCAGCACATGTGAATGTCTGCGCGACAGGCCGGCGACAGCTCGTCGCCAGGTCCCTCCGCATACACACGGCCCGGCGACATCAGCGACGAGCGACGGTTTGGGGTGCGCGCCCGTGCAACGCCGCATACTCACGGGTGACCTGTCGCTGCGACACGTGCGCGCCGCGTGTTGCGGCAACATTTGTAGCCCATGAGTATGGGCCATTACACTCAGACAAGGTGTTTTTAAGCCCTGTACTCACTGCTTGATGGATCGGAGAACTCTTAGCGACGCGGCTTGGCAAACAAGCGTTCTCCAATCCATCTTCCTTCTCACGGGATCGTGCAACGACACGCGACGGGCTTGAACAAGAGTTCAAACGATCGCTGCATTTTGCGCGGGAGTTGTCGGGTATCTTAAAGATCTGACGATCATTATCACCGTTCGTCGCATATCGTTGTTTGCCTGATTACGCACCCACGATGCAAGATCACAGAAAAGACCGCTTGTTGCGCAAAAAATTGTCAGTGGCTGGAAAAAATTGTTCAAAAAAGTGTGTCGTGGGTACGTAGCTTAAAGCGGAACTCAAGATAGTTGTAAAACAAACAGGTTCACTTACCTGGGGCTTCTGCAAGCCACCAGCAGCCATCCTGTCCCGCACCGGTCCTCCACGATCTTCCGTTCTCCCGCCCCCAGCTACGTTTGGTTTCGCCCTCGGGCCACTGCGCCTGTGTGACTCTGGCCACGCGTATCCTACTTCGTGTTCCAGTCCGCGATAGCGCTATTGCAGACGGGAAAGTGTAAAAAAAATGCACTTGGCAGGGCGCAACAGACGCAATGGCCCCTCGATTTACAAGTCGGCGGGTAACAGAGGATCGTGGAGGACCGGCGAGGGACAGGACGGCTGCTGGGGGCTTGCAGAAGGCCCAGGTAAGTGAAACTGTTTGTTTTAAAATTATCTTCAGTTCCGCTTTAAATTATAAGTGGTATATGTATCTCAATATAAACCAATAGCTACCTGGCTGATTCCTCAGTCTGACTGTAGCAGAGTGCCGAGCACACTACCACTCCTCCCCAGTGACACATAAGTCACATAAATGGACCTGATCTTGCCAGAACAGGCTGACATCACAGTGACTGACAGTGTGTTAAAGTTCAACTGAAGTGAGAGATATATGGAGGCTGCCATATTTATTTGCTTTTAAAGTTACACAATACCAGTTACCTGGCAGCCCTGCAGATCTCTTTGGCTGCAGTAGTGTCTGAATCAGACCAGAAACAAGTATGCAGCTAATCTTATCAGATCTGACAATAATGCCAGAAACACCTGATCTGCTGCATGCTTGTTCAGGGGCTATGGCTAAACGTATTAGAGGCAGAGGATCAGCAGGATAGCCAGGCAACTGGTATTGCTTAAAGGAAATAAATAATGCAGCCTCCACATACCTCTCACTACAGTTGTCCATTAAGGTCAATGAAAAGCTGCACAGATCAGGTGCATTTATGTGGCTGAGTCATCACTAGAAGGCAGGGCCGGATTTGGGGAAAGGCACCCAAGGCTGGTGCCTAGGGCTCCAGAGTCCACATGAAGGTGAGGGGCGGGTGGTGACAGGTTGACTTCACCTGTCACCAGCCCTGAAATCCGCTCCCCAAGTCCGCAGCCTCCACTTTACCCCTGCTACACAGCGCTTCCTGTTACAGCGCTATACTATTTCCTGTTAGGGGCGGGCAGCCGCATACCTTTGCTCAGCCAGCAGCCGCCCCTTCCTGGAGAGTAGGAGCTGGTGCGGATGTCCGTTGTCCTCATCCTCTCTTCCCCCCTCCGTCTCTCGCAGAGTGGCAGCAGAGTCACTCACCGAACTTTCAGCGCTGAAGATTCCTCTGTCTCCTGTCAGTGTCAGCCTCTGCAGTGCATCCCTCTCTCCTTCTGGTGATTCCCATCATGTGACTCCCCGGTAAAGTGTCGGTGAGTCACATGTGAGAGACGCCGACTGGATCGAGAGATGCACTGCAGAGGCTGACAGTGGGACAGAGGAATCTTCAGCTCTGAAAGTTCGGTGAGAGACTCTGCTACCATTCTTTGAGTGAGGGAGGAAGAGAGGATGAGGACATCCGCACTGGCTCCTGCTCTGCTGGGGTAGGGGTGGGGCGGGAAGGGGGGGGGGGGCACAGAGGTGATGGGGACAGGATTGGGCTTCTTACACTAGGGGGGAGGGGGTTACAGGTGGACAGCATTTGGCTGCTTATAGTAAGGGAGGGGGGGGGACAGCATCTGGCCACCTATACTAAAGGGGGGGGGGGGGGGGGTAAGGGTGGGACATCATCTGGCTACCTATACTGAGGTTAGGGGGGGGGGGGGTATAAGGGGAACAGCATCTGGCTACCTGTACTGGGGGGGGGGGGGGAGATAGGGGAGTTGACACAGCATTTGGCTACCTATAGTAAAGGAGGGGAGGGGTGTCTGTACTGAGGGGGTGGGGGCAGCATCAGGCTACCTATGCAAAAATGGGGAGGGGGGGTGACAGAATCTGGCTGCCTATACTGGGGGGGATACATATTTGGCTATCTATACTAAAGGGAGGGGAGACAGCATATGACTACCTTTGCTTAAAGGGTGATAGGGACAGCAAGCATCTGGCTGCCTATACTGAGGGGAGGGGGCAGTATCTGGCTGTGCCTATAGTAAGGGGGAAAGAGTTAAGGGCTGATAGCATCTGGCTACCTATACTAAGGGGGGGGGGGGGCAGCATCTGGCTGCCTATAATAAAAGGGGGACAGCATCTGGTTATGTATAGTAATAGGGGGGAGGAACACAACATTTGGGCAGTTGGCTATCTACACTAAAGGAGGAGATGGGGTGACAGAGGGACAGCGTCTGGCTGCCTATACTGAGGGTGGGGGGCAAGGAGGGACAGCATCTGGCTACTTATGCTAAAGGGAGGGGGATGACAGCATCTGGCTGCCTATACGGGGGAGGGGGCAGCATTTGGCATCCTATGCTAAAGGGGGGACAGCATCTGACTACCTATACTAAAGGGGGGGGGGGGGGAGGGAGGTCGATCGGGACAGCATCTGGCTGCCTATACTAAAGATGGGGGAGAAAGCATCTTGCTGCCTATACTAAGGGAGAGGGGGATTACAGGGGGACAGCATTTGGCTGCCAGTGCTAAAACGGGGGGTTGACAGCATCTGGCTGCCTAAACTAAGGGGGGCTGGGGGAGCAATGGGCACAGCATTTGGCTACCTATACTTAAGCGGGGACAGTATTTGACTACCAATACTAAGGGGGGTGGAAGCATCTGTCTACCTTTACTGGCATTTTGCATGGTAGAGTAGGACTCACCAGATTGGGGACACTTTGGCGCAGTTGGTAAACTTAAACGTGTTAAAGCATAACCAAGAGCCCCTGTCACTGTTTTCCTGTTGTGTGCTGCAGCCCCTCTGTACTTATACCTTTACTAAAGGCGTGGACAGAATCCAGCTACCTATACTGAGGGGTCATGAACATATTCAGCCCCCCATTGCTGCCTGGGATCTTATTTTCTCGTGCCTGCGATCCCATGTACAAATGCAACTGTACTGGGCATGCACAAGTATGGTCCTCACATTCCCGTTACCACAAAAACAGACCTGCAGGAAAGGCTTTGTATTACTGGGCATGTGCGGATGATACTTGCATAAACCCAGTATGGTTGTACACAGACTGGAGTGCAGCCGCAAGGAAGAAAAGGGTCCCAGGCAGCAGTGAGGTGTCTGAATATGCTCAGAGGGTCCCAGTGCAGGAACAGTGGACACCAGGACGATTTAAAGGACAACTGTAAACCAAGGGATGCAGAGGCTGTCATATTTATTTCCTTTTAAACAATACCAGTTGCCTGGCAGCCCTGCTGATCTATTTGGCTGCAGTAGTGTTTGAATCACACCAGAAACAAGCATGCAGCCAATCTTACACAGATCTGACAATGTCAGAAACACCTAATTTGCTGCATGCTTGTTCAGGGGCTATGGCTAAAGGTAATAGAGACAGAGGATCAGCAGGATAGCCAGGCAACTGGAATTGTATAAAAGGAAATAAATATGGCAGCCTCCCTATCCCTCTAGTTACAGTTGTCCTTTAAGGTATTTTTTTGTGTAATGTTCACTTTAGGACTTTTTGTTTGGGGAAAATGTGTGTGTAAGTTTGGAGGTGAGATGTTGGTGGTGGGGGAGGGGGCGGCTGGTGACAGTGGGCCTTGGGCGGTAAAAGGTACAAATCCGGCCCTGCTAGAAGGGAATACTGGGAGCATGCCTTGTGTGCTTCCTTCCACACTCTGCTGTAATCACACTGGGGGATCAGCCAAGTACTTATTTTATATGTATATGGAGATCTTTTTTTTTTTTTTTTTACTCCTGTACCTAAGAGTAGGTACAAAAGCTTTAAAAGATTATTTCCATAATAAAAAATTATTTCCATTGAGGTGCAGGGCAGGGGGCGGAGATAGGTCATACTGGGGGTGGTGTGTGGGGTGTTGGGTGCTGTTGGTCATGGGGCGGCTGGTGAAAGTTGGCCTAGGGTGGTGAAAAGTACAAATCCGGCCCTGTATGTGTGCCAAAAGCGTACTGAATACTGGTGGGTCCATAAACAAAAATCAGGTGAAAATGTGCCTCCTATGTTTGCCTTTCACCTCCATTGACAGTGGCAGGACTTGGCAGCAGGTGTTTAGCTTCGTAGCTCTTGAACTGAAAACAGTGTCTCACTTTGGTAAAATTTTGTAGAGAATTGATGTGTAGACCGACCTCATCTGTTGCTTTTGTCATGCAAGGTGCTGAGTTGGGATTTGACCATTTCATCCTGTCCTGTCTACCAGATTCCATCCTTTTATCTCTCAGGTTGTTGTCCTTGAGAAAACTGAAGGTGAAGGCGCTGTATACACAAAAGAACGCCTGGATAAAAGCAGACCATTGTTTTCCTGGACCCCACAGCTACTGGCTCGTATTTATGTATCTCTACACTCTGCTGGTTGTACAGCGATGGCTGTACAGATGGTAGACAGTGGTCACATGTACAAAGCAGGGCTGTGGAGTCAGTACAAAAATCATCCCACACCTCAGTGGATGACACTTCAGGCTCCGATTCCAGATACCTAAAATTTCTCCGACTCCTCGACTCCCAACTCCACAACCCCTACAGGGCTATGCAGTGGGTACAAAAATCATCCGCATCCGACTCCTCAGTTTATGTAACTACCAACTCCAAGTACCCAAATTCGCTCCGACTCCAATTCGCTTTTTCTTCTGAGTTTTCACCTAGGTGATATTTTCATACCTTATCAATAAATGCCTTTTAATTCACCAGCAAGCAAGAAAATATTCCTTTTCACCTACATTTTGGTAGTTTTCCAATTACAGAGTGCTGAAAATGTATTTTAAACAGGAATTGAAAAATGATCTCCTAGAGGAAAACTAGCTAAGCAAAGTGAGGCTGACATGTACTATGGAGAGGGGAGGAAGAGAGAAGAGACCAAGATCACCTGTGCTGCGGTAATATAATAGCCATTGGCCAGTGAATGGCTATGCGGTGAAACAGTCAGTGGCATTGAATACAACTGTAACACAGGTGGCTACATACCATGCACTCTGACTGTACAATGCTTATACCATCTTACCAACATCCATGTACTATAACACCAATAGATTCACTGTGACTTGGATATATTTTTCAGGTAATCTCTTATACTACATAAAAGTGGTAAGATTGGTGATTGATTGTACAGTCAGATTTCATTGTGTGTGGCCACCTTTAGGCTGGGTTTAAAGCACTTGCTCAATTCAGTATCATTTTTCATACATATGGTAGTAAGTATACATATTGATGCACAATAATGCATTTGCATTAATGAGCAATGCACAAAGAGCCCCCAGTATAGGTAGCCAGGCATAGGTGCCCCCAGTATAGGTAGCCAGGCATAGGTACCCCCAGTATAGGTAGCCAGACATGGGTGTCCCCAGTATAGATAGTCATACTTGGGTATCCCCAGTATAGGTAGCAAGGCATAGGTGCCCACAGTATAGGTAGCCAGGCATATGTTCCCCCAGTATAGATAGCCAAGTATAGGAGCCCCCAGTATAGGTAGCCAGGTATAGGTGCCTCCATTATAGGTGGTCTGGCATAGGTGCCCCCAATATAGGTAGCCAGTCATGGGTGCCCCCAGTATACGTAGAAAGGCATAGGTGCTCCAGTACAGGTAGCCAGGCATAAGTGCCCCCAGTATAGGTAGCCAGGCATAGGTACCCCCAGTATACGTAGCAAGGCATAGGTGCTCTAGTACAGGTAGCCAGGCATAGGTGCCCCCAGTATAGGTAGCCAGGCATAGGTACCCCCAGTATAGGTAGCCAGGCATGGGTGTCCCCAGTATAGGTAGTCATACTTGGGTATCCCCAGTATAGGTAGCAAGGCATGGGGGCCCCCAGTATAGGTAGCCAGGCATAGGTTCCCCAAGTATAGATAGCCAAGTATAGGAGCCCCCAGTATAGGTAGCCAGGTATAGGTGCTCCCAGTATAGGTGGCCAGACATACGTGCCCCCAATATAGGTAGCCAGTCATAGGTGCCCCCAGTATACGTAGCCAGGCATGGGTGTCCCAGTATAGGTAGCCAGGAATAAGTGCCCCCAGTATATGTGGCCAGCCATAGGTGCTCCAGTACAGGTAGCCAGGCATAAGTGCCCCCTATAAGAAGCCAGCCTCCCCTCCCCCCCCCCCCTGCTCCCTCACCCCATCTGGCCATAGAGTGCATCCCTGCTGGCTGCTAAACTCTCTGGTGCGGTGGGCGGCTTCAGTTCTTCAGTTTGCAGACCAGCTTGCATAACCCTGCAACTTGATAGTGGTGTGTGTCACTGCATGCTAGCATGTGCGCCTATACAGGAAGTCCTGTATACGCACGCTAACAGGTAGCCGTCCACCCAAGTCCAAGACTTCAGCGGCCAGCAGGGATGCACGCTTTGGCCAGATGAGGTGAGGGAGCGGAGGTGGGGGAAAGGGTGCGGCTGGGATGCCGCTCCATGGAAGATGCCGTCTGATGCTCCCATTTCAGGAGGCGACAACACACAACAAGCAAGACTACACAACTACCACTGACCCAACTGGCAGGAAGTAGATAACCCTAACCCAAATCCAAGCCTCTGCTGGCATATTTTGTTTGGCTGTCTAGTGCAGCCAAACAAATGCATAGCAGTAAGAATTTATATTTACCTGCTCCCAGGGGTGTAACTAGAAATCACTGGGCCCCCCTGCAAAACTTTAGATGGTCCCCCCCAGCTGTGGTTGCTAGAGGGGGAAGCCCTGAGGGTAGGGGGGGAGTCGGACCCCCCTCCCCGCTGCCGTTTGTGCCTGCTGCTCCTCCTTCCTCCACTGTGCCTGTTCCTTCCCCTAAAAATGGCCCTGGAGGGCCCCAGAGCTAGACCCCCCCCCTTAGGCTTCTCCCCTAAGGGCCCCCCTGCAACTGCATCCCTTGCAGGGGCTATTATTATGCCCCTGCCTGCTCCAGACAGCTTCTTCTCTTCCTCCATCCGGCAGGTCTGAACTTCTAACAGGTCTTCTGGGTCTTGATCACATGAAATGACAAATAGCGGGCAGGAGGAATGCTGAGACAGCCTGAAAGTTTTTATTTCATGATCTATCTTAAAGAGGAACTATTAGCTATAAGATGCCCTCCCTCCCCCCCCCCCCCCCCCAAAAAAAAAAAACACACATAAATACTTGCTCTACTTACATAATAGATGTATTGTAGGGTCCACGTTTTGATTCCTTTGATTTCTTTATTGTAAAATGAGATGACTCCTGTTGCTGGCAGGGGCCATCTTGTGTGCTCTGGCTGGATCCTTCCCCCCTGCACCCCCCTCCTCTCCACACTGTTTCTGTGCACAGCAGGAAAGAATAAATGCAGCAGCTACAGACTCACCTGCTAATGGATCTAAGTGCTGCCGTTCCCATGTATTCTCTGCACTACCACCGGAGGCAGCGCAGAGAGTATAGAAGGATACTGCAGTGCCTGGAACCATTATTCAGGGACTCTGTGTGCGCTGCCTTTATTCTTCCCCGATGTTCAGTGCAGGGAAAAGAGAGAATGCGGCGGTGGGCGGCAGAAGGGCTGGGGGGGGGGGGGGGGGCACAGAGAGAAGTTGATTCCAAGATGGCCAATCCAAGAGCAGAGAAGTGAGTGACAGAGGCATCAGCCAATCGGGCTGATTCAGCATGCCTGTCACTTCTGTTCTGCGGCCCTGCGTACACTCTTAGAGCCTGGGGGCATGAGGAGAGAAACTGCACATGAAAAAAAAAGTAAGGATGATTTTAAACTTTTCAAATGCCTGATTAGCATCCTTTCTAGTAATATATCACAGAAGTTATTGTGTTTTATGCCTAACAGTTACTCTTTAAGGTTGCTACAGACACTGGCAAGATAAATAGAAGGGATCTTATCTGGAGATTACCAGGAGGCAGTGATCAGTTTAAAACTCATTTTTACCGCAAACATTTTTAAAATTATTTTTTTCAAAAGCTACAATGTCTTTTTCAAAAATATGTGTTGACATGTTCCCACTGCTGAGCCTGACAAACATAGCAAGTCTGGTGGCAATAGCATGTACAGGGGATTTACAATGAGCCAAAATCCTCTTCAATATGACACTTCACTCATTTAAAAATGTGTTTTCCCATCTACATTATAAAATAGTTTTTCAAAAAGTATAGGTTTATTTATTTATTTTTTTTGAAAAAAAAAAAACATTTTTCATGGGTTACCCTTGATATACACACTATATTTGGTGTCGATATTATGTATGGGGGCTTTGAAAATTGCAATCAACCACATAATTTGGCCCTATTCCCACTGGATCAGTTGCTGTCAGTTAGGGCCTGTTTCCACTAGGAGCCGATCGGAAATGCCCACGGCTCCCGTTGTGCTGTGAAGATGCAGCCGGAATCGCTAAGCTGTGCCATACGACTTTAGTGATTTGGGTGTATGCTGCAGAATTCTGTAACATGCCATCCAGATTCGCACAGCAATGAGATCTGGACGGCAAAGCCATTCAAAAGATAGGCAATGTTTTCCCGACCCTCTCGCCTGCGGGGAAATGGAGCAGATTCATGCCAAATTCGGCACTAGTGGACATGGGCCCTTATAACTGAATGGACAACTGATTAGCAAGTTCAGCTCAATTATGGTAAAAACCACTCCGCTAAGTCAAGTGAAATCACAGTCCATCATTACTTTGAGACATGATGGTAAACCACAAAGCAATGTTAGCCATGCATATTCTACTGGGACCTGGATTTAAAGGGAACCCGAGGGGTGAGATAAATAAATGTTGATATTTATTTCCTTTTAAACAATGCAGATTGCTTGGCTGTCCTGCCGATCCTTTGCCTCTACTACTTTTAGCCATAGTCCCTGAACAAGCATGCAGATCAGATGTTTCTTACTGAAGTCTTCCTGGATTTTCTCCATGCTTATTTCAGGTGTGCGATCCAGACACTACTGTGGCCAAAGAGATTAGCAGGACTGCCAGGTAACTGGTATTGTTTAAAATGAAATAAATCTGGAATACTAGTAGAAATAACAACTGGGTTGAAACATTGCATCTAAAAAATGTAGGATGTTAGCTTCCAAAAAGCATTGCGTGCAACATTCTGGAGTATTTCACCAGCATTGAGTTTCCCTCCATATAAGTGGTCCCTACTCTACCAACTACCTACAACGGTCAACAAGCAAGAGAACATTTCACGCTCTTGAACCCGAGATTCCCGATGAGGCACTATCAGGTTTTACCTGTAAAGGGAACACTTACATGTCCCGGTCTCATATCTTCTTCAGGGAAGTGGTCTAGTACGGAGCACAGATCGTTGCATGCAATCCATTTTGGAAGCCAAGGGCATCCATTTTAGACCAAATGCAATTTTGCAACCTAATTGTTTTTATTTCTACTGGTGTCCCAGGTTGCTGTGTGTTCTGACCAAGAGCAGACAAGGTCAATGATTGTCCCTATGATTATGAGTCAGTCTGGAAAATTTCAAGAACTTTGTATCAACAAGTGCAGCAGTGAAGACCATAAAATGCTATCACAAAACTGTCTCTCATGTGGACAGCCCAAGGAAAAGAAAACTAAAGGTTACTTCAGCTGCAGAGGATGACTTCAGTAGTTACCTGCCAAAGATACCACAGATTAGTAGGATATTATCAGCATCGACTATTCAGAGGAGACTGTGTGAATCAGGCTTTTGTGGTCGATGAAAGAAGAGGAACATTTCTTGGGTCAAGAAACAAAAAAGAATAGACACTATACTTAGGTGTGATGAGATTTTTGGTTGGGTTGGCTTTGTGAGATGCAGAAAAGGTAAGTGGATGGTTGCATGTGGCATAGAGGAAGAAGTGTGATGGTGCGGGAGAGCTTTGTTGGTCACTGTCAGTGATTTATTCATAATACAAGACACATGTAACCGGCCTGGCTACCACAGCATTATGCAGCATAAAATGCTTGTCCTTAGTGGAACCATCATTTGTTCTACAAAAGGATATTGACTTCAAACGTGCCCAGGCTATATAAGGACTATCTGATCAAGAAGGAGTGTGATGGAGTACTATGTCAGATGACCTGGCCTCCACAATCACCAGACCTAAGACCAAATGGTGTAAGATGAACTAAACTGTAGAGTGAGGGCAAAGCAGACAAGTGCTCAGGACCTCTGGGAATTAAGTGTGTTAGTGAGAAATGGATGTTAAGCGCGTTAGTGAGGGATGGATGTGAAGCGCGTTAGTGAGAGATGAAAGTGAAGTGTGTTAGTGAGGGATGGATGTGAAGCGCATTAGTGAGGGATGGATGTGAAGCGCGTTAGTGAGGGATGGATGTGAAGCGCGTTAGTGAGGGATGGATGTGAAGCGCGTTAGTGAGGGGTAGATGTGAAGCACGTTAGTGAGTGATAGATGTGAAGCACGTTAGTGAGGGATGGATGTGGAGCACGTTAGTGAGGGATGGATGTGAAGTGTGTTAGTGAGGGATGGATGTGAAGCGTGTTAGGGAGGGATGGATGTGAAGCGCGTTAGTAAGGAATGGATGTGAAGTGCGTTAGTGAGGGATAGATGTGAAGCGCATTAGTGAGGGATGGATGTGAAGCGCGTTAGTGAGGGATGGATGTGAAGTGCGTTAGTGAGAGATGGATGTGAAGTGCATTAGTGAGCGATAGATGTGAAGCGCTTTATTGAGGGATAGATGTGAAGCGCGTTAGTGAGAGATAGATGTGAAGCGCGTTAGTGACGGATGGATGTGAAGTGCGTTAGTGAGGGATGTGGATGTGAAGTGTGTTAGTAAGGAATGGATGTGAAGCGCTTTATTGAGGGATGGATGTGAAGAGCATTAGAAGAGAGGGATGTGAAGCGCGTTAGTGATGGATGGATGTGAAGCGCGTTAGTGAGGGATAGATGTGAAGTGCTTTAGTGAGGGGTGGATGTGAAGCACGTTAGTGACGGATGGATGTGAAGTGCATTAGTGAGAGATGGATGTGAAGTGCGTTAGTGAGGGATGGATGTGAAGCGCGTTAGTGAGGGTTGGATGTGAAGCGCGTTAGTAAGGGATGGATGTGAAGCGTGTTAGTGAGGGATAGATGTGAAGCGCATTAGTTAGGGATGGATGTGAAGTGCGTTAGTGAGGGGTAGATGTGAAGCGCATTAGTTAGGGATGGATGTGAAGTGCGTTAGTGAGGGGTAGATGTGAAGCGCATTAGTTAGGGATGGATGTGAAGCACGTTAGTGAGGGATGGATGTGAAGAGCATTAGAAGAGAGGGATGTGAAGTGTGTTAGTGAGGGATAGATGTGAAGCACGTTAGTGAGGGGTAGATGTGAAGTGCGTTAGTAACGGATGGATGTGAAGTGCGTTAGTGAGGGATAGATGTGAAGAGCATTAGTAGAGAGGGATGTGAAGCGCATAAGTGAGAGATAGATGTGAAGCGTTTTATTGAGGGATGGATGTGAAGAGCATTAGAAGAGAGCGATGTGAAGCGCTTTGGTGAGGGATGGATGTGAAGCGCATTAGTGAGGGATGGATGTGAAGAGCATTAGAAGAGAGGGATGTGAAGCGCGTTAGTGATGCACGGATGTGAAGCGCGTTAGTGAGGGATGGATGTGAAGAGCATTAGAAGAGAGGGATGTGAAGCGCGTTAGTGATGGATGGATGTGAAGCACGTTAGTGAGGGATAGATGTGAAGCGCTATATTGAGGGATGGATGTGAAGAGCATTAGAAGAGAGGGATGTGAAGCGCGTTAGTGATGGATGGATGTGAAGCGCATTAGTGAGGGATAGATGTGAAGCGCTTTAGTGAGGGGTGGATGTGAAGCACGTTAGTGACGGATGGATGCGAAGTGCATTAGTGAGAGATGGATGTGAAGTGCATTAGTGAGGGATGGATGTGAAGTGCGTTAGTAAGGGATGGATGTGAAGCACGTTAGTGAGGGATAGATGTGAAGCGCATTAGTTAGGGATGGATGTGAAGTGCGCTAGTGAGGGGTAGATGTGAAGCGCATTAGTTAGGGATGGATGTGAAGCGCGTTAGTGAGGGATGGATGTGAAGAGCATTAGAAGAGAGGGATGTGAAGTACGTTAGTGAGGGATAGATGTGAAGCGTGTTACTGAGGGATGGATGTGAAGTGCGTTAGTGAGGGATGGATGTGAAGTGCGTTAGTGAGGGATAGATGTGAAGAGCATTAGTAGAGAGGGATGTGAAGCGCATTAGTGAGAGATAGATGTGAAGCGCTTTATTGAGGGATGGATGTGAAGAGCATTAGAAGAGAGCGATGTGAAGTGCTTTAGTGAGGAATGGATGTGAAGCGCATTAGTGAGGGATGGATGTGAAGAGCATTAGAAGAGAGGGATGTGAAGTGCGTTAGTGACGGATGGATGTCAAGCGCGTTAGTGAGGGATGGATGTGAAGAGCATTAGAAGAGAGGGATGTGAAGCGCGTTAGTGACGGATGGATGTGAAGCACGTTAGTGAGGGATAGATGTGAAGCGCTTTATTGAGGGATGGATGTGAAGAGCATTAGAAGAGAGGGATGTGAAGCGTGTTAGTGATGGATGGATGTTGTCTGGCTTGGAGGTGTATTCTCCACGGTCAGCACGCGATGCATAAGCTGACGTGAAGGGGGTACACACACCAGCACAAGGAATCAGGATATCCCCAGTTTAGTGGAGGAGAGGACTGACTCCAATAGGAGATTGTGGCGCACAGAGCCGGTGCAGATCCGAACAGCCACAAACAATACTTTTGTGATAACGTCTCAGCGCAAAGTAGCGCTGAGCGCATAAACCAGAACTGAGGAGATCAGGACAGGTAGACAGAATGAACGCTTGCTTAACTAGCCACTACTTAGTGACAGCAAGCGTCCACAACAAGACAGACTGGAATGCAATGCGTTTGCAGCGATGGCGTGCCTCACAAAGACAAGACAGGATAGTCAGGAAATAGCAGGATCAAGATAGATGAACGTAACACAGATAAATATACAATAAGTATGTTTTCCTAGCGTATTACAATTACAGCTATCAATGAAACTATTTGTAACGTCTGACTAACATATGTATATATCGGCAATGAACCGATATATGACATAAGCAGGAACACTGACTAGGACTGGAGCAATACAGGGAACAGGACTCAGAAGGATTCGCTATCTCTTCGCAGAGATGAACGCAATCCACAAACGGTAACAGGACAGGATTCAGAAGGATTCGTTATCTCTTCGCAGAGATGAACGCAATCCACAGATAGAACCAGGAGCAGGATAACTAACTCAGCACGGGTGATCACGATACGCGCAAACTACCAAAATGTGCTGGAAAGCTGACTAACTGAACACAGGATATAAACAGTTCGTGTACGTATATATCAGCGTCACTGATGTATCAACGTAACACGAATACAAGGAAAATAATAAACGTGCTGGTATGCATATACAGTATATTGGCAATGAACCAATATATGATGCAAGACCAGCAAAGTATCTTTAGAACAAGAAACACGATCCGGGACTAAAGCAACAGCAAGACAGGCTTAACTGAAGCTATGATAGCCCAAGGAGCCCTGCAGGAAGCAGATCTTTATACTGAGGTCATCCAATGGGAGCAGACATGCAGATTCCCACACAGGTGAAAGGTAATTATTCAATCTTGAGCTGGCCAGCATTGCAGAGCCACTGCAGATAGAGTCAGCAACTAGTTTGAGTGCAAACCAAACTATGCAAGCAAATGCATGTAATGACATCAAAAACTGCTTGTCTTCAGTCAAACTGCAGCCAACAATACATGCTGCAGACATGATCATAACAGATGTGAAGCGCGTTAGTGAGGGATAGATGTGAAGTGCTTTAGTGAGGGGTGGATGTGAAGCACGTTAGTGACGGATGGATGTGAAGTGCATTAGTGAGAGATGGATGTGAAGTGCGTTAGTGAGGGATGGATGTGAAGTGCGTTAGTGAGGAATGGATGTGAAGCGCGTTAGTGAGGTATGGATGTGAAGCGCGTTAGTGAGGGATGGATATGAAGCGCATTAGTGAGAGATAGATGTGAAGCATTTTATTGAGGTATGGATATGAAGCACGTTAGTGAGGGATGGATGTGAAGCGTGTTAGTGAGGGATGGATGTGAAGAGCATTAGCAGAGAGGGATGTGAAGCACGTTAGTGAGGGATGGATGTGAAGCACGTTAGTGAGGGATGGATGTGAAGTGCGTTAGTGAAGGATGGATGTGAAGTGTGTGAGTGAGGGATGGATGTGAAGAGCATTAGCAGAGAGGGATGTGAAGCGCGTTAGTGAGGGATGGATGTGAAGCACGTTAGTGAGGGATGGATGTGAAGTGTGTGAGTGAGGGATGGATGTGAAGAGCATTAGCAGAGAGGGATGTGAAGCGCGTTAGTGAGGCATGGATGTGAAGCACGTTAGTGAGGGATGGATGTGAAGTGTGTGAGTGAGGGATGGATGTGAAGTGTGTTAGTGAGGGATGGATGTGAAGCGCGTTAGTGAGGGATGGATGTGAAGCACGTTAGTGAGGGATAAATGTGAAGTGCGTTAGTGAGGGATGGATGTGAAGCGCGTTATTGAGGGATGGATGTGAAGTGTGTGAGTGAGGGATGGATGTGAAGTGTGTTAGTGAGGGATGGATGTGAAGCGCTTTAGTGAGGGATGGATGTGAAGCGCGTTAGTGAGGGATGGATGTGAAGCACGTTAGTGAGGGATAAATGTGAAGTGCGTTAGTGAGGGATGGATGTGAAGAACGTTATTGAGGGATGGATGTGAAGTGTGTGAGTGAGGGATGGATGTGAAGTGTGTGAGTGAGGGATGGATGTGAAGTGTGTTAGTGAGGGATGGATGTGAAGCGCTTTAGTGAGGGATGGATGTGAAGCGCGTTAGTGAGGGATGGATGTGAAGCACGTTAGTGAGGGATAAATGTGAAGTGCGTTAGTGAGAGATGGATGTGAAGCGCATTAGTGAGAGCTAAATGTGAAGCGTTTTATTGAGGGATGGCTGTGAAGTGTGTTAGTGAGGGATGGATGTGAAGCACGTTAGTAAGGGATGGATGGAAAGCACGTTAGTGAGGGGTAGATGTGAAGCGCGTTAGTGAGCGATGGATGTGAAGTGCGTTAGTGAGAGATGCTGCAATATATAAGATATATCTGTGGCTTATTGATATGCATGCTTGTAGATGCATGCAGTTTCCACAACACGAGGTTTTTTTATCTTAAAAATACCGAGTTGCTTCGCATAAATTTGTATTCGCATTTTTATATTTTTGAGCTAATGGTCCATATCTGTGGTATATTGATTTGCATGCTTGTATCTGTTACTGTTTTATATGCTCCTGTACTGCCTGATGAAGCGGGACTTTTGACCGCGAAACGCGTTGCGATTTTATGGAGCTGTGAATAAATTGTATATTTTTTACTCTGCTTTTGAGTATATGTCCACTACCAGAGGGAGGTAAGTCCACCTCGACTTCCCTCTTTTTATCATTTTTAGAACATTGTTTTACTCTGCTTGGCGCCTCTGTTCGTACATATATTACAGCACGATTAAGTCCACCCCTGGTGGAGGGGTTCTTTCCCCATTTTCCTATCTACAGAGAGCGACTTTTATACCTGAGTGGGGTCAGGTACTAATACTCCCCACCTGCCTGTCAAGTGGTTGCCTGATGGTACCCACCTTTGTAAGTATAAGAACCTTTGACATTACATTATATATTGAGCTTACCAGACAATGTTGCACTATTGGGCTCTTGGTGTCCTCTGTTTTGTTTTTACAAGTTAGTGAGGGATGGATGTGGAGTGCGTTAGTGAGGGATGGATGTGAAGTGCGTTAGTGAGGGATGGATGTGAAGCGCGTTAGTGAGGGATAGATGTGAAGCGCGTTAATGAGGGATGGATGTGAAGCGCGTTAGTGAGGGGTAGATGTGAATCGCGTTAGTGAGGAATGGATGTGAAGTGCGTTAGTAAGTGATGGATGTGAAGCGCATTAGTGAGAGATAGATGTGAAGCGTTTTATTGAGGGATGGATGTGAAGTGTGTTAGTGTGGGATGGATGTGAAGTGCGTTACTAAGGGGTAGATGTGAAGCGCGTTAGTGAGGGATGGATGTGAAGCGCGTTAGTGTGGGATGGATGTGAAGCGCATTAGTGAGAGATAGATGTGAAGCGTTTTATTGAGGGATGGATGTGAAGTGTGTTAGTGTGGGATGGATGTGAAGTGCGTTAGTGAGGGGTAGATGTGAAGCGCGTTAGTGAGGGATGGATGTGAAGCGCATTAGTGAGGGATGTGGATGTGAAGTGCGTTAGTGAGAGATAGATGTGAAGTGCGTTAGTGAGGAATGAATGTGAAGTGTGTTAGTGAGGGATGGATGTGAAGCGCGTTAGTGAGGGATAGATGTGAAGTGCGTTAGTGAGGGGTAGATGTGAAGCGCGTTAGTGAGGGATGGATGTGAAGCGCGTTAGTTTGGGATGGATGTGAAGTGCATTAGTGAGGGGTAGATGTGAAGCGCGTTAGTGAGGGGTAGATGTGAAGCGCGTTAGTGAGGGATGGATGTGAAGCGCGTTAGTGAGGGATGGATGTGAAGCGTGGTAGTGAGGGGTAGATGTGAAGTGTGTTAGTAAGGGATAGATGTGAAGCGCGTTAGTAAGGGGTAGATGTGAAGTGCGTTAGTGAGGGATGGATGTGAAGCGCGTTAGTGAGGGATGGATGTGAAGCGCGTTAGTGAGGGGTAGATGTGAAGCGCGTTAGTGAGGGGTAGATGTGAAGCGCGTTAGTGAGGGATGGATGTGAAGCGCGTTAGTGAGGGATGGATGTGAAGCGCGTTAGTGAGGGATGGATGTGAAGCGTGGTAGTGAGGGGTAGATGTGAAGTGTGTTAGTAAGGGATAGATGTGAAGCGCGTTAGTAAGGGGTAGATGTGAAGTGTGTTAGTGAGGGATGGATGTGAAGCGCGTTAGTGAGGGATGGATGTGAAGCGCGTTAGTGAGGGGTAGATGTGAAGCGCGTTAGTGAGGGATGGATGTGAAGCACGTTAGTGAGGGATGGCTGTGAAGCGCGTTAGTAAGGGGTAGATGTGTAGCATTTTACCAACGGATGGATATTTCCAGGAAGAGAGAGTACAGAGAGGATTAAAGGCCATTAGTAAATGGATTTATTATTTTTAATCCTCCCCACCCCCTTTTTACGTGTTTGCTGGTCTCCCCTGGCTGTTAGACCACCTTCTGATGATGAAGACCGAAGCCCCCCACATCAGCCTCCGGTCACAGACGCCCCTCTGCATGCATTTTCAAGCAGTTGCCATGGCGACCAGCGAGAGCCCTCTGATAAATTGAGTGGTCGTCAATAAGTCAGGTTATTAATTCAGCGCCTCTGTGTGAGGGCTCAGATGGCAGTGCTGGAGCTGACGGCAGGAAGAGTTAACCCTTCAGGCCGCTGTCCCCGGCTCGCTTCGCTGTGGCCGTATTATCCTTTTATCCAGGTAGACGTGGGGGCCTAATGCTGAACGCTGCGGATTATCCACTTGTCTGCCTGGCATTGTAATCATCAGAGTGTTCAGTAATGCCGCGCTTAAGTGATTGGCAGCCAGTGATACGCCAACCCGAGGGGGGGGGGGGGAGGCGACACGCAGATTCCCCCCAGGGCTCAGGACTTGTAACGCAGGGGGCGGAGCTAATGAACCCACAGAAACTTTTCCCAACCTCTGATGGTGCCCTTACACACATGGCAATAAAATAATCCTGTGTTCTGGTCGGTTCAATTGTTTTATTACATCCACTGGAAGTTCTCTCTGGAAAGAGAAACTCCACAAACAGATGGAAATCATCAGATTGCGGCATCTGTGTGTGGAGGACAATCCTGTCACATTTTATAACACACCCAGGGCCGGATTTACCATTAAGTATTGTAGGCACGTGCCTACAGGCGCCTTATAAGGGAAAGGCGCCTCCCCTCCGTGAACGACTGCCTCCCGATGCAGAGATACTGCCGCCGCTGCTACACACTTCTTCCCAGTCCTGCACATGTACCCAGCCAGCTCCGCTCTGCCCCCCTCCTCCCCATGGAGATCATATGCAGCAGATACATGCCATGCAACTCACTCACGCTCTCACTGTGGCAATGGGGTGGGCGGGCCTGGCTGGGCTTGGGAGGGAATAGATTTATTCCAGGCCACTTCCTCCAAATCTTTACAGCTCCGTGGCCGCTCGCGTCTTAACCCCGCCCCTTTACCGGACCCGCGAAGCTCCGCCCCTTCCACTAAGCCCCGCCTCCACTTGGGTACCGGGACTCCCAGCTTCGGTCCTCCGGATATAGATCAGAGGGCAGAAGTACTCGGTCAGCTGTAAGTTTTGGCCTTCTTTGTACCTCCTTCCTCCTGCCTGTCTTAACATGCAAGCCTGTTCTCTGCATTTTGTGAACAGTTCTTGCACATTTATTATGCTTTGAGCTTAGTTTTCGGGGTGTCGGGTCTGATGGTTCTTGCACGACCTTGCATTGCATGCCATGTTTGACTGACTTGCAGCACTGGTCTTCCTGCAGTCTACACTGCAGCTATCAGTTTTTCATTCTCCTTATACTAGTGGTCTACTGCAGCCCACTGTAATTATGCACACATGGGTGTTTATTATCACCAGGGCACCACTCAGACTCATACATCAGGTGATGTGGTGTCCGATCGACCATCCAATTCGATTATTATAATCGAATTGGATGAAAATCTGTGCCGCCAAGTGCTTCGAATTGGATGAAAATCTGTGCCGCCAAGTGCATGCCCGATCGACGTTGCAACCAATTTTCAGGCTGCAATGTGTCGGATGTATCAATCGGACATGCTGCAAGATGTAGGGCTGACATGCTCGATTGGGTGCGCGGCGGTAATGGCGTGCGATATCAGGACAAGCGACGGACCCCCTGGCACTGTTTCTCCAATGTATAAATGTACTGGTACATCTACATTACCTATTCTGTGTCGCAGCACCATCCGTCTTCCAAATCCGCCACTTTTTCATTAGCCCCATACATGTTTCCGGCGCATAGCACTCTGGCGTTTGACTTCACTCGCCATGGCGGCAGCATGTATGGGGAATTGGGGATAATGGAAAGGCAGCAGATTCGGAAGACGGATGGGCATCGCGACACAGGACAGGTAATGTATAAACGCACACGTACATTTATACACCAGGGAGGCAGCTGATTCCCGGGAGATTTCATGCTGAAATTGATCGAGAATCGGCCTGCAGTGTATGGGCAGCCAACAAATCTCTCTAATCAGACTCAATTAGAGAGAGATTTGTCTCTTGGCCGAATCTGCCCATCATTGCAAGATGTATGACTACCTTCAGGTTTTCTTGGTCATTTCATGCGTCAGGTATTGCTCCCTGTTTACCTTGTTATCGCTACAAATCCCCCATGGAGGCTTTTTGTGCCTTGTGCTGCACTTTGTACACTGGCTGCAGTACTGGATTTAGCATTGTAGGCAGTAGGTACGAGCCTACAGGTGCCTTATGGAGCATAGGCAGCTTACTAAATGTCCCCCTTCACAATTGAAAAGCTGAAAGCGTGATCACTGACAGCCCCACATGCCATGCCCACTCAGATCACGATCGCGCCTTGTCCTCTGTAGCCAGCGTCACACACAGTGACAGCTAGGTTCAGTGTCAGACTGGGAGGTGGAAAACCTGAGGAAATCCACCTGCTGGCCAAGCAGCAGTAACCCTGTGTTATCACTCCCAATAGAAACCTGCAGCAAGTCTTCACTGTGCGCAGCAACAGCTAATTACTGCTGCTTGGCCAGCAAGAGGTTTTCCTCTGCTTTTCCAGCTCCCAGTCCGACACTGGCTAGGTTAGTGTCCCACAGTCTACATCCCTGCTGCCTACAGACAGTACAACCATGATGAGCAATCACATCTGAGGACACTACCAGTACCAGATGGTCAGCGAAAAATCTTACTGACCGTCTGGTAGTGTCCTCAGATTTGATGACTCATGGCTGCCTCTGTGCTGTCTCTAGGCATGCAATTTGATAGCCTGCATTTGTCCAGAATTGTGGGTATCTCGCTGACCATCTACTGAGACTGAGTGGGGCGGACAAGCGAGTGTTAGTGTTAGCAGTTTGGGAGGTCGGAGTATGTCAACAAAGGGTGCCTGGAAATTTTGGCGCCCAGTTAGCCCGATAGTAAATATGAATATTGGTAAATTTACCAATATTTTACTATTAAACTGTAAAAATGTATAGTAATATACTGACTACTGAAGTATAACCTTAACCAACCCATGCCTAACCTAACCCATCCCTGCTGCCACATAACTCCCCCCGAACAGCAAACTTTAACCCTTCCTACCCCATGCCTAACCTTAACTATCCCCACCAACACAAAACCCTCCATGCATAACCATGCATAACCTTAATTATTTCCTCCCCCATGCCTCACCTGAACCGTCCCCGCCAGTAGAAAAAAAAACAAGCAAGTAAAAACAAAATGGGTGTGGCCTGTTATGGGCGGGGCTTAGGGCGCCAGAACCCCATGTGCCTACAGGCTCCTGAGTTGTAAATCCGGCCCTGAACACACCTGATTGGATTGAACAGAAAAGTGGGAAATTAGCAGGAATTATGGTCCCCCTCTGCACTCGCCAAGGGCACCAATCACAATCGCTAAGGGCCTGTTTCCACTACACGCAGTTTGGATGCCGAATGGATGCAGAAAAACTGACTCCAATGAATGCCTGTGGGCAGGCCTGGATTTACATCACAGGAGCCTATAGGCACGTGTCACTGGGCAAGTACCACGTGACAAGTGGCAAGTGCCACATGCCACGTCCGGCATGCTCCTGGCAGACGTTACACCTGCTGCTGCATTGCCCTGCTCCTGCTGCCTTTGCTGCTCCCACCGCCAGGGTGCCGCAGGCCACTGCTGCTGTGCTGATACCACCTATATACTAAGCCCTGGCACCCAATCACAGAAAGGAGCACTGGCCAGCCCCCCTGTATAATAAGGAGGGCTGTCATGATGAGACAGATCGTCCTGGCTTGCTGAATGCTCACTGAGAGACATGCTCCAGTGCTGGTGGCCTACCAAGGGCTGTACACAGTTATAAACCTAAAGCTGTTCATTGATTAACCCCTTCACTACTCTATAGTTAAATCGTTAATTAGCTTGATTGATGTCTCATAGTGTGACAGTGTGTGTGCTGCAGTGCTGCTGGGCCAAGGGCTGTACACAGTGATAAGTTGTTCAGTGATTAACCCCTTCACTATCACTACACTATAGTTAAATCGTTCATTAGCTTGATTGATGTCATAGTGTGACATTTAGAGTGTTTGCGTTTGTGTGTGTGCTGTGCACACACCAGGCCAGCTGCTGCCTGCCACGTGCAAACACGTGTAAAGTGCCACGTGCAAACACGTGCAAAGTGCCAAGTGCCATGTGCAAAGTGCCACGTGCAAACACATGCAAAGTGTCACATGCAAACACGTGTAAAGTGCCACGTGCAAACACGTGTAAAGTGCCACGTGCAAAGTGCTAAGCGCAAAGTGCCACGTGCAAACATGTGCAAAGTGCCAAGTGCAAAGTGCCACCTGCAAACACGTGCAAAGTGCAAAGTGCATACACGTGCAAAGGGTAAAGTGCCACGTGCAAAGTGCCACGTGCCACTTTGCACGTGTTTGCACCAGGCACTTTGCACATGGCACTTTGCACGTGTTTGCACATGGCACTTTGCATGTGGCACTTTGCACGTGGCACTTTGCATTTTGGACTTTGGACACAATGGGCTTGATTCACAAAAGAATGCTGTTAGCACCGCCGTTTTTGTGCAAATTTTCGCATTGCGCGCGATAGCGAATTTTCGCGCGAATCGATAACGATTTCGCGCGCAAACGCGAATTTTTGTGCGTAAAACGATATCGATTTCGCACAAAAATTCGTGTTTGCGCGCCAAATCGTTATAGATTCGCGCAAAAATTCGCGATCGCGCGCAATGCGAAAATTCGCGCGAAAACGCCCGTGCTAACAGCACTCTTTTGTGAATCAAGCCCAATGTGTGTTTGCACGACCGTTGTCTGGAACCTAGGCCTGATGTTAATTGACAGCCATTTTTTTGGGGGGGGGGGGTTTAAGTCCCCAGATCATCAATTAGTGTTCCCCTTTGCAAAATAATGATGATACATGCCTCATTGACCCTAAAAACCCATTTTAAAGCAATTTAACGGGCACTTCCGGCTTTTCTATCCAGATATCCGAATGCGGCCGGATACCCTGGATACTGGGGTTGGATATCTGACCCGGATTCGGGTTGGAAAATTTTTGATCCAGATATCCGACCCGGATCGGCTAGAGGGGTATCCGGATCCGAATTAGTTCCAGATAGTGAAAAATGGTATCCAAGCAGCACTGCCTGTGGGCCCTGGTGGCTAACAGTCATTTTTTAGAAGACTTCAGTACTTACAATTTCTGGTAGGGCTTCTTCACACTATAAGCGCTTTTTGTTTTTAAAAAGCGATGGCCATTTTTAAAAGCGCTTTAAAAGCGCTTGAGCAATGTTTCTCAATGTGAGTATTCTCACATGAGCGATGAGATTTCTTTCCAATCACAATCGCGGCTCCTGCACCATTTCCTGAGCGTTTTCACTTCAATACAAAGTATACAGAAATTGCAAAGAGCTTGGAAAAGCGATTTGCTGAGTGCTTTTTAAAAAGCAATACATTGTATTTATTCAGTTCCAAGACAGAGTTCACTTACTGATTTAAGTCTGGAATAAAAAAAATTGACAAACAAAAGCACTTAGAAAATCACAAATTACTCTGATAAGCACAGGGAAAACCACTTCCAAAAGCGCCCACAAAAGCGAATAAGTGTATGTTTGTTACAGAAATGCTACATGCAGCACTTTTAGGGATGGTCGAAAAATCACCACAGAAGACCGACTTCTGAGTTTTTGATCAGAAATGGGCTTAATGCAGAGGTGATCGGAAATCAGTCTTGCAAATTGGTAGTCCATGGAAATACTGCATTACCGCAACTCAGAAATTTTAGCCCAATTACAGAGCTCGGCATACTGCAAAAATATTATACTAGGTAGTATCCAAACCTTGTGATTGGTCAAAAATGTTCCTGTTATTCCGATTTTCATGGTAAACTATCACATTCTCTGACTGGTCCAATACTATATGGTATTTCCATTTACCGTAGGTCAATCGCAGGGCTCTGAAATACTCGCTAGTACAGGTCTAATCAGAGAATGCGGAGGTTCACCTCGGAAATTGGAATACCAATCATAAGATTCTGATACTACTGAGTCTAAAATATCTGCGGTATTCAAACTTCCACGGAAAAATTCAGCAGCCTGTGATAGATCCAATCAGAGAATTCCGTAGTGTATCAAGAATGTTTGCATAATGGCCGACATGCACAAAATATAAAGGATTCTGAAACACCACTTTATAAACAAAAATTATATAAAAAGCTTTTCTCCGGAAATCGGTAATCAGAAATTCTGATTTACTCAGTACCGGTAATTGGCATTTTCGGAAATTGGAATTTCTGCAGAATCGGAAATCGCCATTCCTGACCATCCTTGAGCGATCAGAAAAGGGACTGGGGATGTAGTGTCCTTTTGCGTTATATATTGAAGTTTAATATCTTATTTTAAGGTCATGTCCAGCCCACGTTAAGTCAAAGTAGGCGTCGGCCTGTGAGCACATGGCTCTCTCGATCTCTGAAGAGGCAGCCAGCTTGACGTTAGTGGTGAAATCCTCAGCAGTGATGAAGAAAAATGCAGAGATTCTTTTTGCATTAGTTTACAAAATATAATAACAAATTTGACTTTCGAGGGAAAATGTCTTTGAAAATGATTTTGTAACACATTCCAAGTTTTCTGCAACATTTAGCGTTTTCTGTGATTTTTTGCTTTGAAAGGTGTAATTCACTGTTAATTCATGAATGAAAATTACAATTTTTGATGAAAATATGTGTTTCACTACTTTCTTATAGTTATTTTCAGGGAGCATATCGCAAAAATACAATGCATTTTCACAAATATGTTTTTGAAATTGAAAATAGCATTTTCGATGGTGAAAATTTCTTCAGCTGATTCCTGGAGGAGGAACGATCAGGTCCAGCTGCTCCCATCACACCGAGGTGTATTTTAGACATCACAGATCCTTTCATGGCAGGCTGGACTCTGTAGTGCAGTTGACATGAAAAGCTTCTGGACTTCACTGTCTCTTTTTATCCTGAGAGGAGCCCTCTGTGAGCTGCTGGTGGTCTTGGACTCCCTGAGGAGATAACAGAATCATCCTGGAGTCATATCCCCCCCACTCCCCCCCTCTCCCGATCTGATTTATACACCTCAGATGCTGGAAGCCCCATTCCTGACACACGTGGCCACCTTATCCCGTGACTTCACACACAAACATGAACATTTTGTCTCACTATGAGCCTTTTCCCACTTGCTGCATTTCAACCCGGTTTTAAGGTCGGATACGATTTCTCACTGGAATCAAGATGGACATAGTAATCGCTGTGCCCTTTTTCCACTGGTGATGCCATGGGAGTGCAAGAAAATCTGAAAGAGCCATGAGATGGAATCAGATTGGACAGATGATATGGGGGTCAGATTTCATGCAAAGAATAAATGCAAAAAGGCAAAGAAAAAGGTCCAAGTGATGGCACCACTATGTACAGTATATAAACATTTTATTAATTAATGCTACAAGAGTTTAATAATCATAAACAATTAAAAACACTAAAAATCAGGTATATAATCACCTGCCTGCATCATTAACATATTACATCAATAAATGATCATAGAAATGCATTAAAGAGAACCTGTAAAAAAAAAGTTCCCCTGGGGGGTACTCACCTCGTGAAAGGGGAGCCTCAGGGTCCCAATGAGGCTTCCCCCACCCTGTAGCTGCAGGCAATCCAGCGCTGGCTCCCCCGAAGTGACCGGCAATCCTCCCTCGACAAACCTGACAAGCGCTGATTTATTTACCTTTCCTGGCTCCAGTGGGGGCGCTGTTGCGGCTCTCCGCACAGAGATTGGCCGATCTCTGTCGGGTACGCTCTACTGCACAGGTGCGGGAGACTTGCGCCGGCGCAGTAGAGCGGCCAGACAGCGTTCGGCTATTTCCGTCTATCTCCGAGCGGAGAGCCAGAGAGCACTGGAGCCGGGAAGGTAAATATTTAAATCCCCGCTGTTCGAGGAGCTTTATTGTCGCCGCCGTGGGACCGAGGAGGACGGGGGAAGCCTCAATAGGATCCGGAGGCTTACCACACCCGATGTGAGTACCCCCAGGGGAGGTTTTTTTGTTACAGGTTTTCTTTAAACACAGCAATCCTACTAATATTATAAATGTGAAAGTTTGGATGTTTGTTACTCGATCACGCAAATATGGCTGAATGGATTTGAATGAAATTTGGCACACACATAGTACATTACCTGGAATAAAGTATAGGATACTTTTTATTCCCATAACCAAAAAGTGGGCGGAGACAAATACACTTCACTTACATTTCACTGGGAAAATGTAAAAAGCAGCCATTCTTACACTGTTAATGGTAGGGTTCTCAAACTTTGCACAGTTGGTCACTGGTGGACTGGGTTTAATATTTAGAAAGGTGGGAGGAGCCTACAAATGCCAGCAAATTCATCTATTGCTTTTCAAGGGGAATATTTATTTGCTGCCATTCTTGCACTGTTAATGGCACAAGCCTCAAACCTGCTACAGTTGGTCATTGGGTGACTAGGGTTCAAATTCAGAAAAAGGGGTGGAGCCAAAAACAGCCAATCAGATTTTTTTCATTTCAATGCAAATTATTGATGCCAAAGACCACAAACTCACAAACTTGGCCACTGAGTAATTGTGTGTTAGGGTTAGGAAAAGTGGTTGGAGCCAACACCAGCCAAATACATACCTGAGGAATGTCGGGACATCAGTGGGCGGAGACAAATACAGATTTCATTGGTAAAATGTAAACTGCAGCCATTCTTACACTGTTAATGGTAGGGTTCTCAAGGGGAATATGTAATTGCTGCCATTCTTGCACTGTTAATCACCTGCACCTGGTACAGTTGGCCATTGGATGATTGGGGGTGAAACTACAGCCAATCAGATTTATTTTATTTCAATGCAAATTATTGATGCCAAAGAACACAAAGCTCACACACTTGGTCATGAAGTAATTAAGTAATTGTGTGTTAGGGTTAGGAAAAGTGGGTGGAGCCAACACCGGTCAAGTACATAACCGGGCAACCCCGGGCCATCAGCTAGTGTATAATAATAATAATTGTCAGAATCCGCTCTGCTGGTCTTGATTCCCTGGACAGTTTGGTTTCCTATGCAGCTTGCATGGTTCAGTCCAGGGAAAAGAGGCCTTTCTGTCAGTTTGCAAGGCTGACTGATTTGCATCCACTTATCTGGCAAGCTGCTTGTCTGCTTCCTTTGAAGGTTTCCAGTATAAATGTCACTTCCTCCCAGAATTCCTTGCTCGACATGGTTTCTGTTTGGTGAGATTACCTTGGAGCCTCAGCCTCTTTTGTATCTTGTTGCGAATATTCTAGTGTAGTGAATTCCTGGGGAGTGCACTTTGCACTCCTTTTAGTGCAGTCAGGTTCTGTATTATTTGTACTGCTTATTCCTGTGGTGTCTTGTCCTGTCCTTGCGATTGTACTGTCACCTGCGGTGGCTGACAGTGAATCGTTTGGTCTTGCTCCTAGATCACATTCGCCCTAGCAGTACAGGCGGTGGATCTCCCTTGTCTGTATCTTGGGGTATAACCTTAGCTGCAGTTGCTACTGGTTACTCCTTCAGTCTGTTTTGTCTGGAACGAACGCTTGCTGTTGTCTGGCGTTGGACAACCGATTAGCAAGCGTTCGCGTTATCTGTTTGTCTTTGTTCTCCGTTGTCATTTGGTAGTCCAGGGTTGGTACGTTTTGTCACTGTTGCGCTTAACGTGCGGTGACCGTGCTATTAACGTGCTTGTCACTGTTGCGCATAATGTGCGGTGACTGCGTTTAGCTAGTTCATTTGTTATTTTCCTTGGCGTTCAGATTGTGGTTATTTGCTGTGTCTTCCTTACTCAGTTCACGCTCTGTCTTTGCTCAGTCTTGTGTTGCTGATAGAAATCGCCTCTCTTGCAATTAACTTTTTCTCTGGTCAGCTCTGATATGATATGTCTACTGTCGCGGGGTGGCGACTAGATTAATAGACATTCATATTGTCTGTCTCTGTTCTTGCTTTCTTCTGAGTTGCTACTTTGTTGCCCAGTCTTGCTTAATCGTGCAATTTCAATCTGACATCTGTGGCTGTACAGAGGACTCATTCCTCTGTACTCCACAGCTCCATCTGCTGGTTGGAATTCTCCTCTACAAATCTATACTGGGTACTTTGCTTCTTTGATTGTGGTGATTTCCTTCTGGTTCAGCGCACGTGGTGTCCGCTGACTGGAAATCGCACGCAGATCATTACAATAATACTGTGTGACTGTGGTAAGGACATTAGGGTGTAAGCTCCTTTGGTGCAGAGACTGATAGGAATATAAGAATAAGATTACCAGCATACAACGAGAACAATAGTAGAATTCCTCTGTGAAGCTGTCAGTAGTCACCCCCCCTCCCCCCCCTCCAAGGGAAGTGAATATTTAGCCTGTTGGCATTTGGTTTCTCTGCCCATCAGACGCTGCAGCTGGATGAGGTTACAGGGTCGTGAATTAATCTGAGCCGCTCTCATTATTTGGTGGCGGGTGACTGGCAGCTGTGTTAATAGTGGATGATAGTGCAGGCGGGCTGGTATTAGTTGGCAATTAGTGTTGAATGACAGCGGTGGCCTGTGTGTTGCTCTATTCATTCAGCGTGTTATTGCTACGTCCCCCCTCCCCCCACCCCTCTTATTGATTGGATCAGCTGCTCCGTATTCTCTGTGATCATTATTCTGGTGTCATCGGCATGCCAGGTAAATCAGGGCGGTCTTCCAAAGTTCATGAGCTTTCTACAAAGAAATCATCTGAGCCTCCCAATTACATCAACCACAGTGTGTCCCAACTTTCCAGAGCCCAGAACACTATGCCCCAGCCTTCCAGTGTCCACCACAGTGTGCCCCAACTTCCCAGGGCCCAGAACACTATGCCCCAGCCTTCCAGTGCCAACCACAGTGTGTCCCAACTTCCCAGAGCCCAGAACACTATGATCCAGCCTTCCAGTGCCCACCACAGTGTGTCCCAACTTTCCAGAGCCCAGAACACTATGCCCCAGCCTTCCAGTGCCCACCACAGTGTGTCCCAACTTTCCAGAGCCCAGAACACTATGCCCCAGCCTTCCAGTGCCCACCACAGTGTGTCCCAACTTTACAGGGCCCAGAACACTATGCCCCAGCCTTCCAGTGCCCACCACAGTGTGCCCCAACTTCCCAGGGCCCAGAACACGATGCCCCAGCCTTCCAGTGCCCACCACAGTGTGTCCCAACTTTACAGGGCCCAGAACACTATGCCCCAGCCTTCCAGTGCCCACCACAGTGTGTCCCAACTTTACAGGGCCCAGAACACTATGATCCAGCCTTCCAGTGCCCACCACAGTGTGTCCCAACTTTACAGGGCACAGAACACTATGCCCCAGCCTTCCAGTGCCCACCACAGTGTGTCCCAACTTTACAGGGCCCAGAACACTATGATCCAGCCTTCCAGTGTCCACCACAGTGAGTCCCAACTTTACAGGGCTCAGAACACTATGCCCCAGCCTTCCAGTGCCCACCACAGTGTGTCCCAACTTTACAGGGCTCAGAACACTATGCCCCAGCCTTCCAGTGCCCACCACAGTGTGTCCCAACTTTCCAGAGCCCACAACACTATGATCCAGCCTTCCAGTGCCCACCACAGTGTGTCCCAACTTTTCAGGGCCCAGAACACTATGATCCAGCCTTCCAGTGTCCACCACAGTGTGTCCCAACTTTACAGGGCCCAGAACACTATGATCCAACCTTCCAGTGTCCACCACAGTGTGTCCCAACTTTCCAGAGCCCAGAACACTATGATCCTGCCTTCCAGTGTCCACCACAGTGTGTCCCAACTTTACAGGGCCCAGAACACTATGATCCAGCCTTCCAGTGCCAACCACAGTGTGTCCCAACTTTCAGGGTTCAGAACACTATGGCCCAGCCCCAGCCTTCCAGTGCCCACCACAGTGTGTCCCAACTTTCCAGAGCCCAGAACACTATGATCCAGCCTTCCAGTGTCCACCACAGTGTGTCCCAACTTTACAGAGCCCAGAACACTATGATCCAGCCTTCCAGTGTCCGCCACAGTGTGCCCCAACTTTCCAGGGCCCAGAACACTATGACCCAGCCTTCCAGTGTCCACCACAGTGTGTCCCAACTTTACAGAGCCCAGAACACTATGATCCAGCCTTCCAGTGTCCACCACAGTGTGTCCCAACTTTACAGAGCCCAGAACACTATGATCCAGCCTTCCAGTGTCCGCCACAGTGTGCCCCAACTTTACAGGGCCCAGAACACTATGATCCAACCTTCCAGTGCCCACCACAGTGTGTCCCAACTTTACAGGGCCCAGAACACTATGATCCAGCCTTCCAGTGCCCACCACAGTGTGTCCCAACTTTTCAGGGCCCAGAACACTATGGCCCAGGCCCCAGCCCCAGCCTTCCAGTGCCCACCACAGTGTGTCCCAACTTTCCAGGGCCCAGAACACTATGATCCAGCCTTCCAGTGTCCACCACAGTGTGTCCCAACTTTACAGGGCCCAGAACACTATGATCCAGCCTTCCAGTGTCCACCACAGTGTGTCCCAACTTTTCAGGGCCCAGAACACTATGGCCCAGCCCCAGCCTTCCAGTGCCCACCACAGTGTGTCCCAACTTTCCAGAGCCCAGAACACTATGCCCCAGCCTTCCAGTGCCCACCACAGTGTGTCCCAACTTTCCAGGGCCCAGAACACTATGATCCAGCCTTCCAGTGTCCACCACAGTGTGTCCCAACTTTACAGGGCCCAGAACACTATGATCCAGCCTTCCAGTGTCCACCACAGTGTGTCCCAACTTTACAGGGCCCAGAACACTATGATTCAGCCTTCCAGTATCCACCACAGTGTGTCCCAACTTTCCAGAGCCCAGAAAACTATGATCCAGCCTTCCAGTGCCCACCACAGTGTGTCCCAACTTTACAGAGCACAGAACACTATGATCCTGCCTTCCAGTGTCCACCACAGTGTGTCCCAACTTTCCAGAGCCCAGAACACTATGATCCTGCCTTCCAGTGTCCACCACAGTGTGTCCCAACTTTACAGGGCCCAGAACACTATAATCCAGCCTTCCAGTGCCCACCACAGTGTGTCCCAACTTTACAGAGCACAGAACACTATGATCCAGCCTTCCAGTGCCCACCACAGTGTGTCCCAACTTTACAGAGCCCAGAACACTATAATCCAGCCTTCCAGTGTCCACCACACTGTGTCCCAACTTTCCAGAGCCCAGAACACTATGATCCAGCCTTCCAGTGTCCACCACAGTGTGTCCCAACTTTCTACAGCCCAGAACACTATGATCCAGCCTTCCAGTGCCCACCACAGTGTGTCCCAACTTTACAGGGCCCAGAACACTATGTTCCAGCCTTCCAGTGTCCACCACAGTGTATCCCAACTTTACAGAGCCCAGAACACTATGACCCAGCCTTCCAGTGCCCACCACAGTGTGTCCCAACTTTACAGGGCCCAGAACACTATGATCCAGCCTTCCAGTGTCCACAACAGTGTGTCCCAACTTTACAGAGCCCAGAACACTATAATCCAGCCTTCCAGTGTCCACCACACTGTGTCCCAACTTTCCAGAGCCCAGAACACTATGATCCAGCCTTCCAGTGCCCACCACACTGTGTCCCAACTTTCCAGAGCCCAGAACACTATGATCCAGCCTTCCAGTGTCCACCACAGTGTGTCCCAACTTTACAGGGCCCAGAACACTATGATCCAGCCTTCCAGTGTCCACAACAGTGTGTCCCAACTTTACAGAGCCCAGAACACTATAATCCAGCCTTCCAGTGTCCACCACACTGTGTCCCAACTTTCCAGAGCCCAGAACACTATGATCCAGCCTTCCAGTGCCCACCACACTGTGTCCCAACTTTCCAGAGCCCAGAACACTATGATCCAGCCTTCCAGTGTCCACCACAGTGTGTCCCAACTTTACAGAGCCCAGAACACTATGATCCAGCCTTCCAGTGTCCACCACAGTGTGTCCCAACTTTACAGAGCCCAGAACACTATGCCCCAGCCTTCCAGTGTCCGCCACAGTGTGTCCCAACTTTACAGAGCCCAGAACACTATGCCCCAGCCTTCCAGTGTCCACCACAGTGTGTCCCAACTTTACAGGGCCCAGAACACTATGATCCAGCCTTCCAGTGTCCACCACAGTGTGCCCCAACTTTACAGAGCCCAAAACACTATGATCCAGCCTTCCAGTGTCCACCACAGTGTGCCCCAACTGTACAGAGCCCAAAACACTATGATCCAGCCTTCCAGTGTCCGCCACAGTGTGTCCCAACTTTCCAGAGCCCAGAACCAGGGGCGTAACTATAGACCCTGCAAGGGATGCAGCCGCAGGGGGGCCCAGAAGCCCCAGGGGGCCCCATGGGGAGAAGTTTCTTTTTCCTTTCCTGAGAGACTGACAAAATAAGGGCACAGACAGAAACAAAAAACTCTGTGCTCTCCGCACAATTGTTCTAATAACTGCATCTGCTCAGCCACTGATAACGAATCATACAAGGTTTTGTAGAAAAAAGATTTGTAGATAGTCCCTATTCAGTGTTCAGCAGGGTCTTGTGTACACTGCATAGCCCCCAGCCCCTCTACCCTGCCCCAAGTGCTGTGTACTGTAGTGATGCTGGAGAAAGAAAAGCTCCAAAGCAAAGGGGGAGGGGGCCCCATCCAAAGTTTCGCAGGGGGGCCCAGTGATTTCTAGTTACGCCCCTGCCCAGAACACTATGATCCAGCCTTCCAGTGTCCGCCACAGTGTGTCCCAACTTTACAGAGCCCAGAACACTATGATCCAGCCTTCCAGTGTCCACCACAGTGTGTCCCAACTTTACAGAGCCCAGAACACTATGATCCAGCCTTCCAGTGTCCACCACAGTGTGTCCCAACTTTACAGGGCCCAGAACACTATTCCCCAGCCTTCCAGTGTCCGCCACAGTGTGCCCCAACTGTACAGAGCCCAAAACACTATGATCCAGCCTTCCAGTGTCCACCACAGTGTGTCCCAACTTTACAGAGCCCAGAACACTATGATCCAGCCTTCCAGTGTCCACCACAGTGTGTCCCAACTTTACAGAGCCCAGAACACTATGATCCAGCCTTCCAGTGTCCACCACAGTGTGTCCCAACTTTACAGAGCCCAGAACACTATGATCCAGCCTTCCAGTGTCCACCACAGTGTGTCCCAACTTTACAGAGCCCAGAACACTATGATCCAGCCTTCCAGTGTCCACCACAGTGTGTCCCAACTTTCCAGAGCCCAGAACACTATGATCCAGCCTTCCAGTGTCCACCACAGTGTGCCCCAACTTTCCAGAGCCCAGAACACTATGATCCAGCCTTCCAGTGCCCACCACAGTGTGTCCCAACTTTCCAGAGCCCAGAACACTATGCCCCAGCCTTCCAGTGCCCACCACAGTGTGTCCCAACTTCCCAGAGCCCAGAACACTATGATCCAGCCTTCCAGTGCCCACCACAGTGTGTCCCAACTTTCCAGAGCCCAGAACACTATGCCCCAGCCTTCCAGTGCCCACCACAGTGTGTCCCAACTTTCCAGAGCCCAGAACACTATGCCCCAGCCTTCCAGTGCCCACCACAGTGTGTCCCAACTTTACAGGGCCCAGAACACTATGCCCCAGCCTTCCAGTGCCCACCACAGTGTGCCCCAACTTCCCAGGGCCCAGAACACGATGCCCCAGCCTTCCAGTGCCCACCACAGTGTGTCCCAACTTTACAGGGCCCAGAACACTATGCCCCAGCCTTCCAGTGCCCACCACAGTGTGTCCCAACTTTACAGGGCCCAGAACACTATGATCCAGCCTTCCAGTGCCCACCACAGTGTGTCCCAACTTTACAGGGCACAGAACACTATGCCCCAGCCTTCCAGTGCCCACCACAGTGTGTCCCAACTTTACAGGGCCCAGAACACTATGATCCAGCCTTCCAGTGTCCACCACAGTGAGTCCCAACTTTACAGGGCTCAGAACACTATGCCCCAGCCTTCCAGTGCCCACCACAGTGTGTCCCAACTTTACAGGGCTCAGAACACTATGCCCCAGCCTTCCAGTGCCCACCACAGTGTGTCCCAACTTTCCAGAGCCCACAACACTATGATCCAGCCTTCCAGTGCCCACCACAGTGTGTCCCAACTTTTCAGGGCCCAGAACACTATGATCCAGCCTTCCAGTGTCCACCACAGTGTGTCCCAACTTTACAGGGCCCAGAACACTATGATCCAACCTTCCAGTGTCCACCACAGTGTGTCCCAACTTTCCAGAGCCCAGAACACTATGATCCTGCCTTCCAGTGTCCACCACAGTGTGTCCCAACTTTACAGGGCCCAGAACACTATGATCCAGCCTTCCAGTGCCCACCACAGTGTGTCCCAACTTTCAGGGTTCAGAACACTATGGCCCAGCCCCAGCCTTCCAGTGCCCACCACAGTGTGTCCCAACTTTCCAGAGCCCAGAACACTATGATCCAGCCTTCCAGTGTCCACCACAGTGTGTCCCAACTTTACAGAGCCCAGAACACTATGATCCAGCCTTCCAGTGCCCACCACAGTGTGTCCCAACTTTCAGGGTTCAGAACACTATGGCCCAGCCCCAGCCTTCCAGTGCCCACCACAGTGTGCCCCAACTTTCCAGGGCCCAGAACACTATGACCCAGCCTTCCAGTGTCCACCACAGTGTGTCCCAACTTTACAGAGCCCAGAACACTATGATCCAGCCTTCCAGTGTCCACCACAGTGTGTCCCAACTTTACAGAGCCCAGAACACTATGATCCAGCCTTCCAGTGTCCGCCACAGTGTGTCCCAACTTTACAGGGCCCAGAACACTATGATCCAACCTTCCAGTGCCCACCACAGTGTGTCCCAACTTTACAGGGCCCAGAACACTATGATCCAGCCTTCCAGTGCCCACCACAGTGTGTCCCAACTTTTCAGGGCCCAGAACACTATGGCCCAGGCCCCAGCCCCAGCCTTCCAGTGCCCACCACAGTGTGTCCCAACTTTCCAGGGCCCAGAACACTATGATCCAGCCTTCCAGTGTCCACCACAGTGTGTCCCAACTTTTCAGGGCCCAGAACACTATGGCCCAGCCCCAGCCTTCCAGTGCCCACCACAGTGTGTCCCAACTTTCCAGAGCCCAGAACACTATGCCCCAGCCTTCCAGTGTCCACCACAGTGTGTCCCAACTTTCCAGAGCCCAGAACACTATGATCCAGCCTTCCAGTGTCCACCACAGTGTGTCCCAACTTTACAGAGCCCAGAACACTATGATCCAGCCTTCCAGTGTCCACCACAGTGTGTCCCAACTTTACAGAGCCCAGAACACTATGCCCCAGCCTTCCAGTGTCCGCCACAGTGTGTCCCAACTTTACAGAGCCCAGAACACTATGCCCCAGCCTTCCAGTGTCCACCACAGTGTGTCCCAACTTTACAGGGCCCAGAACACTATGATCCAGCCTTCCAGTGTCCACCACAGTGTGTCCCAACTTTACAGAGCCCAGAACACTATGATCCAGCCTTCCAGTGTCCACCACAGTGTGTCCCAACTTTACAGGGCCCAGAACACTATGATCCAGCCTTCCAGTGTCCACCACAGTGTGTCCCAACTTTACAGGGCCCAGAACACTATGATCCAGCCTTCCAGTGTCCACCACAGTGTGCCCCAACTTTACAGAGCCCAAAACACTATGATCCAGCCTTCCAGTGTCCACCACAGTGTGTTCCAACTTTACAGAGCCCAGAACACTATGATCCAGCCTTCCAGTGTCCACCACAGTGTGTCCCAACTTTCCAGAGCCCAGAACACTATGATCCAGCCTTCCAGTGTCCGCCACAGTGTGTCCCAACTTTCCAGAGCCCAGAACCAGGGGCGTAACTATAGACCCTGCAAGGGATGCAGCCGCAGGGGGGCCCAGAAGCCCCAGGGGGCCCCATGGGGAGAAGTTTCTTTTTCCTTTCCTGAGAGACTGACAAAATAAGGGCACAGACAGAAACAAAAAACTCTGTGCTCTCCGCACAATTGTTCTAATAACTGCATCTGCTCAGCCACTGATAACGAATCATACAAGGTTTTGTAGAAAAAAGATTTGTAGATAGTCCCTATTCAGTGTTCAGCAGGGTCTTGTGTACACTGCATAGCCCCCAGCCCCTCTACCCTGCCCCAAGTGCTGTGTACTGTAGTGATGCTGGAGAAAGAAAAGCTCCAAAGCAAAGGGGGAGGGGGCCCCATCCAAAGTTTCGCAGGGGGGCCCAGTGATTTCTAGTTACGCCCCTGCCCAGAACACTATGATCCAGCCTTCCAGTGTCCGCCACAGTGTGTCCCAACTTTACAGAGCCCAGAACACTATGATCCAGCCTTCCAGTGTCCACCACAGTGTGTCCCAACTTTACAGAGCCCAGAACACTATGATCCAGCCTTCCAGTGTCCACCACACTGTGTCCCAACTTTCCAGAGCCCAGAACACTATGATCCAGCCTTCCAGTGCCCACCACACTGTGTCCCAACTTTACAGGGCCCAGAACACTATGATCCAGCCTTCCAGTGTCCACCACAGTGTGTCCCAACTTTACAGGGCCCAGAACACTATGATCCAGCCTTCCAGTGTCCACCACACTGTGTCCCAACTTTCCAGAGCCCAGAACACTATAATCCAGCCTTCCAGTGCCCACCACACTGTGTCCCAACTTTACAGGGCCCAGAACACTATGATCCAGCCTTCCAGTGTCCACCACAGTGTGTCCCAACTTTACAGGGCCCAGAACACTATGATCCAGCCTTCCAGTGTCCACCACAGTGTGTCCCAACTTTACAGAGCCCAGAACACTATGACCCAGCCTTCCAGTGCCCACCACAGTGTGTCCCAACTTTACAGGGCCCAGAACACTATGATCCAGCCTTCCAGTGTCCACCACAGTGTGTCCCAACTTTACAGGGCCCAGAACACTATTCCCCAGCCTTCCAGTGTCCGCCACAGTGTGCCCCAACTGTACAGAGCCCAAAACACTATGATCCAGCCTTCCAGTGTCCACCACAGTGTGTCCCAACTTTACAGAGCCCAGAACACTATGATCCAGCCTTCCAGTGTCCGCCACACTGTGTCCCAACTTTACAGAGCCCAGAACACTATGATCCAGCCTTCCAGTGTCCACCACAGTGTGTCCCAACTTTACAGAGCCCAGAACACTATGATCCAGCCTTCCAGTGTCCACCACAGTGTGTCCCAACTTTACAGAGCCCAGAACACTATGATCCAGCCTTCCAGTGTCCACCACAGTGTGTCCCAACTTTACAGAGCCCAGAACACTATGATCCAGCCTTCCAGTGTCCACCACAGTGTGTCCCAACTTTACAGAGCCCAGAACACTATGATCCAGCCTTCCAGTGTCCACCACAGTGTGTCCCAACTTTCCAGAGCCCAGAACACTATGCCCCAGCCTTCCAGTGTCCACCACAGTGTGCCCCAACTTTCCAGAGCCCAGAACACTATGATCCAGCCTTCCAGTGCCCACCACAGTGTGTCCCAACTTTCCAGAGCCCAGAACACTATGCCCCAGCCTTCCAGTGCCCACCACAGTGTGTCCCAACTTCCCAGAGCCCAGAACACTATGATCCAGCCTTCCAGTGCCCACCACAGTGTGTCCCAACTTTCCAGAGCCCAGAACACTATGCCCCAGCCTTCCAGTGCCCACCACAGTGTGTCCCAACTTTCCAGAGCCCAGAACACTATGCCCCAGCCTTCCAGTGCCCACCACAGTGTGTCCCAACTTTACAGGGCCCAGAACACTATGCCCCAGCCTTCCAGTGCCCACCACAGTGTGCCCCAACTTCCCAGGGCCCAGAACACGATGCCCCAGCCTTCCAGTGCCCACCACAGTGTGTCCCAACTTTACAGGGCCCAGAACACTATGCCCCAGCCTTCCAGTGCCCACCACAGTGTGTCCCAACTTTACAGGGCCCAGAACACTATGATCCAGCCTTCCAGTGCCCACCACAGTGTGTCCCAACTTTACAGGGCACAGAACACTATGCCCCAGCCTTCCAGTGCCCACCACAGTGTGTCCCAACTTTACAGGGCCCAGAACACTATGATCCAGCCTTCCAGTGTCCACCACAGTGAGTCCCAACTTTACAGGGCTCAGAACACTATGCCCCAGCCTTCCAGTGCCCACCACAGTGTGTCCCAACTTTACAGGGCTCAGAACACTATGCCCCAGCCTTCCAGTGCCCACCACAGTGTGTCCCAACTTTCCAGAGCCCACAACACTATGATCCAGCCTTCCAGTGCCCACCACAGTGTGTCCCAACTTTTCAGGGCCCAGAACACTATGATCCAGCCTTCCAGTGTCCACCACAGTGTGTCCCAACTTTACAGGGCCCAGAACACTATGATCCAACCTTCCAGTGTCCACCACAGTGTGTCCCAACTTTCCAGAGCCCAGAACACTATGATCCTGCCTTCCAGTGTCCACCACAGTGTGTCCCAACTTTACAGGGCCCAGAACACTATGATCCAGCCTTCCAGTGCCCACCACAGTGTGTCCCAACTTTCAGGGTTCAGAACACTATGGCCCAGCCCCAGCCTTCCAGTGCCCACCACAGTGTGTCCCAACTTTCCAGAGCCCAGAACACTATGATCCAGCCTTCCAGTGTCCACCACAGTGTGTCCCAACTTTACAGAGCCCAGAACACTATGATCCAGCCTTCCAGTGCCCACCACAGTGTGTCCCAACTTTCAGGGTTCAGAACACTATGGCCCAGCCCCAGCCTTCCAGTGCCCACCACAGTGTGCCCCAACTTTCCAGGGCCCAGAACACTATGACCCAGCCTTCCAGTGTCCACCACAGTGTGTCCCAACTTTACAGAGCCCAGAACACTATGATCCAGCCTTCCAGTGTCCACCACAGTGTGTCCCAACTTTACAGAGCCCAGAACACTATGATCCAGCCTTCCAGTGTCCGCCACAGTGTGTCCCAACTTTACAGGGCCCAGAACACTATGATCCAACCTTCCAGTGCCCACCACAGTGTGTCCCAACTTTACAGGGCCCAGAACACTATGATCCAGCCTTCCAGTGCCCACCACAGTGTGTCCCAACTTTTCAGGGCCCAGAACACTATGGCCCAGGCCCCAGCCCCAGCCTTCCAGTGCCCACCACAGTGTGTCCCAACTTTCCAGGGCCCAGAACACTATGATCCAGCCTTCCAGTGTCCACCACAGTGTGTCCCAACTTTTCAGGGCCCAGAACACTATGGCCCAGCCCCAGCCTTCCAGTGCCCACCACAGTGTGTCCCAACTTTCCAGAGCCCAGAACACTATGCCCCAGCCTTCCAGTGTCCACCACAGTGTGCCCCAACTTTACAGGGCCCAGAACACTATGATCCAACCTTCCAGTGCCCACCACAGTGTGTCCCAACTTTACAGGGCCCAGAACACTATGATCCAGCCTTCCAGTGCCCACCACAGTGTGTCCCAACTTTTCAGGGCCCAGAACACTATGGCCCAGCCCCAGCCTTCCAGTGCCCACCACAGTGTGTCCCAACTTTCCAGGGCCCAGAACACTATGATCCAGCCTTCCAGTGTCCACCACAGTGTGTCCCAAATTTCCAGAGCCCAGAACACTATGATCCAGCCTTCCAGTGTCCACCACAGTGTGTCCCAACTTTACAGGGCCCAGAACACTATGATCCAGCCTTCCAGTGTCCACCACAGTGTGTCCCAACTTTACAGGGCCCAGAACACTATGATTCAGCCTTCCAGTATCCACCACAGTGTGTCCCAACTTTCCAGAGCCCAGAAAACTATGATCCAACCTTTCAGTGTCCACCACAGTGTGTCCCAACTTTCCAGAGCCCAGAACACTATAATCCAGCCTTCCAGTGCCCACCACACTGTGTCCCAACTTTCCAGAGCCCAGAACACTATGATCCAGCCTTCCAGTGCCCACCACAGTGTGTCCCAACTTTACAGAGCACAGAACACTATGATCCTGCCTTCCAGTGTCCACCACAGTGTGTCCCAACTTTACAGAGCCCAGAACACTATGCCCCAGCCTTCCAGTGCCCACCACAGTGTGTCCCAACTTCACAGAGCCCAGAACACTATGATCCAGCCTTCCAGTGCCCACCACAGTGTGTCCCAACTTTACAGAGCCCAGAACACTATGATCCAGCCTTCCAGTGCCCACCACAGTGTGTCCCAACTTTACAGGGCCCAGAACACTATAATCCAGCCTTCCAGTGCCCACCACAGTGTGTCCCAACTTTACAGAGCCCAGAACACTATAATCCAGCCTTCCAGTGTCCACCACACTGTGTCCCAACTTTCCAGAGCCCAGAACACTATGATCCAGCCTTCCAGTGTCCACCACAGTGTGTCCCAACTTTCTACAGCCCAGAACACTATGATCCAACCTCCCAGTGTCCACCACAGTGTGTCCCAACTTTCCAGGGCCCAGAACAGTATGATCCAGCCTTCCAGTGCCCACCACAGTGTGTCCCAACTTTACAGGGCCCAGAACACTATGACCCAGCCTTCCAGTGCCCACCACAGTGTGTCCCAACTTTACAGAGCCCAGAACACTATGACCCAGCCTTCCAGTGCCCACCACAGTGTGTCCCAACTTTACAGGGCCCAGAACACTATGATCCAGCCTTCCAGTGTCCACCACAGTGTGTCCCAACTTTACAGAGCCCAGAACACTATGATCCAGCCTTCCAGTGTCCACCACACTGTGTCCCAACTTTCCAGAGCCCAGAACACTATGATCCAGCCTTCCAGTGCCCACCACAGTGTGTCCCAACTTTACAGGGCCCAGAACACTATGATCCAGCCTTCCAGTGTCCACCACACTGTGTCCCAACTTTCCAGAGCCCAGAACACTATGACCCAGCCTTCCAGTGCCCACCACAGTGTGTCCCAACTTTACAGGGCCCAGAACACTATGATCCAGCCTTCCAGTGTCCACCACAGTGTGTCCCAACTTTACAGAGCCCAGAACACTATGATCCAGCCTTCCAGTGTCCACCACACTGTGTCCCAACTTTCCAGAGCCCAGAACACTATGATCCAGCCTTCCAGTGCCCACCACACTGTGTCCCAACTTTCCAGAGCCCAGAACACTATGATCCAGCCTTCCAGTGTCCACCACAGTGTGTTCCAACTTTACAGGGCCCAGAACACTATAATCCAGCCTTCCAGTGTCCACCACAGTGTGTCCCAACTTTACAGAGCACAGAACACTATGATCCAGCCTTCCAGTGTCCACCACAGTGTGTCCCAACTTTCCAGAGCCCAGAACACTATGTCCCAGCCTTCCAGTATCCACCACAGTGTGTCCCAACTTTACAGAGCCCAGAACACTATGATCCAGCCTTCCAGTGTCCACCACAGTGTGTCCCAACTTTACAGAGCCCAGAAAACTATGATCCAACCTTTCAGTGTCCACCACAGTGTGTCCCAACTTTCCAGAGCCCAGAACACTATGATCCAGCCTTCCAGTGCCCACCACAGTGTGTCCCAACTTTACAGAGCACAGAACACTATGATCCTGCCTTCCAGTGTCCACCACAGTGTGTCCCAACTTTACAGAGCCCAGAACACTATAATCCAGCCTTCCAGTGCCCACCACAGTGTGTCCCAACTTTACAGAGCCCAGAACACTATGATCCTGCCTTCCAGTGTCCACCACAGTGTGTCCCAACTTTACAGAGCCCAGAACACTATGATCCAGCCTTCCAGTGCCCACCACAGTGTGTCCCAACTTTACAGGGCCCAGAACACTATAATCCAGCCTTCCAGTGCCCACCACAGTGTGTCCCAACTTTACAGAGCACAGAACACTATGATCCAGCCTTCCAGTGTCCACCACAGTGTGCCCCAAATTTCCAGAGCCCAGAACACTATGATCCAGCCTTCCAGTGTCCACCACACTGTGTCCCAACTTTCCAGAGCCCAGAACACTATGATCCAGCCTTCCAGTGTCCACCACACTGTGTCCCAAATTTCCAGAGCCCAGAACACTATGATCCAGCCTTCCAGTGTCCACCACAGTGTGTCCCAACTTTCTACAGCCCAGAACACTATGATCCAACCTCCCAGTGTCCACCACAGTGTGTCCCAACTTTCCAGGGCCCAGAACAGTATGATCCAGCCTTCCAGTGCCCACCACAGTGTGTCCCAACTTTACAGGGCTCAGAACACTATGACCCAGCCTTCCAGTGCCCACCACAGTGTGTCCCAACTTTACAGGGCCCAGAACACTATGACCCAGCCTTCCAGTGCCCACCACAGTGTGTCCCAACTTTACAGAGCCCAGAACACTATGACCCAGCCTTCCAGTGCCCACCACAGTGTGTCCCAACTTTACAGGGCCCAGAACACTATGATCCAGCCTTCCAGTGTCCACCACAGTGTGTCCCAACTTTACAGAGCCCAGAACACTATAATCCAGCCTTCCAGTGTCCACCACACTGTGTCCCAACTTTCCAGAGCCCAGAACACTATGATCCAGCCTTCCAGTGCCCACCACACTGTGTCCCAACTTTCCAGAGCCCAGAACACTATGATCCAGCCTTCCAGTGTCCACCACAGTGTGTCCCAACTTTCCAGAGCCCAGAACACTATGATCCAGCCTTCCAGTGTCCGCCACAGTGTGTCCCAACTTTCCAGAGCCCAGAACACTATGATCCAGCCTTCCAGTGTCCACCACAGTGTGTCCCAACTTTACAGAGCCCAGAACACTATGATCCAGCCTTCCAGTGTCCACCACAGTGTGTCCCAACTTTCCAGAGCCCAGAACACTATGATCCAGCCTTCCAGTGCCCACCACAGTGTGTCCCAACTTTCCAGAGCCCAGAACCAGGGGCGTAACTATAGACCCTGCAAGGGATGCAGCCGCAGGGGGGCCCAGAAGCCCCAGGGGGCCCCATGGGGAGAAGTTTCTTTTTCCTTTCCTGAGAGACTGACAAAATAAGGGCACAGACAGAAACAAAAAACTCTGTGCTCTCCGCACAATTGTTCTAATAACTGCATCTGCTCAGCCACTGATAACGAATCATACAAGGTTTTGTAGAAAAAAGATTTGTAGATAGTCCCTATTCAGTGTTCAGCAGGGTCTTGTGTACACTGCATAGCCCCCAGCCCCTCTACCCTGCCCCAAGTGCTGTGTACTGTAGTGATGCTGGAGAAAGAAAAGCTCCAAAGCAAAGGGGGAGGGGGCCCCATCCAAAGTTTCGCAGGGGGGCCCAGTGATTTCTAGTTACGCCCCTGCCCAGAACACTATGATCCAGCCTTCCAGTGTCCGCCACAGTGTGTCCCAACTTTACAGAGCCCAGAACACTATTCCCCAGCCTTCCAGTGTCCACCACAGTGTGTCCCAACTTTACAGAGCCCAGAACACTATGATCCAGCCTTCCAGTGTCCACCACAGTGTGTCCCAACTTTACAGGGCCCAGAACACTATGATCCAGCCTTCCAGTGTCCACCACAGTGTGTCCCAACTTTCCAGGGCCCAGAACACTATGATCCAGCCTTCCAATGCCCACCACAGTGTGTCCCAACGTTCCAGAGCCCAGAACACTATGCCCCAGCCTTCCAGTGCCCACCACAGTGTGTCCCAACTTTACAGGGCCCAGAACACTATGCCCCAGCCTTCCAGTGTCCACCACAGTGTGTCCCAAGTTTCCAGAGCCCAGAACACTATGATCCAGCCTTCCAGTGTCCACCACAGTGTGTCCCAACTTTCCAGGGCCCAGAACACTATGATCCAGCCTTCCAGTGTCCACCACAGTGTGTCCCAACTTTCCAGGGCCCAGAACACTATGATCCAGCCTTCCAATGCCCACCACAGTGTGTCCCAACGTTCCAGAGCCCAGAACACTATGCCCCAGCCTTCCAGTGCCCACCACAGTGTGTCCCAACGTTCCAGAGCCCAGAACACTATGCCCCAGCCTTCCAGTGCCCACCACAGTGTGTCCCAACTTTACAGGGCCCAGAACACTATGCCCCAGCCTTCCAGTGTCCACCACAGTGTGTCCCAAGTTTCCAGAGCCCAGAACACTATGATCCAGCCTTCCAGTGTCCACCACAGTGTGTCCCAACTTTCCAGAGCCCAGAACACTATGATCCAGCCTTCCAGTGTCCACCACAGTGTGTCCCAACTTTCCAGAGTCCAGGACATTATCACCCAGCCTTCCAGTGTCCACCACAGTGTGTCCCAACTTTCCAGAGCCCAGAACACTATGATCCTGCCTTCCAGTGTCCACCACACTGTGTCCCAAATTTCCAGAGCCCAGAACACTATGATCCAGCCTTCCAGTGCCCACCACAGTGTGTCCCAACTTTACAGGGCCCAGAACACTATGTTCCAGCCTTCCAGTGCCCACCACAGTGTGTCCCAACTTTACAGGGCCCAGAACACTATGATCCAGCCTTCCATTGTCCACCACAGTGTGTCCCAACTTTCCAGAGTCCAGGACATTATCACCCAGCCTTCCAGTGTCCACCACACTGTGTCCCAACTTTCCAGAGCCCAGAACACTATGATCCAGCCTTCCATTGTCCACCACAGTGTGTCCCAACTTTCCAGAGTCCAGGACATTATCACCCAGCCTTCCAGTGTCCACCACACTGTGTCCCAACTTTCCAGAGCCCAGAACACTATGATCCAGCCTTCCATTGTCCACCACAGTGTGTCCCAACTTTCCAGAGTCCAGGACATTATCACCCAGCCTTCCAGTGTCCACCACACTGTGTCCCAACTTTACAGGGCCCAGAACACTATAATCCAGCCTTCCAGTGTCCGCCACAGTGTGTCCCAACTTTACAGAGCCCAGAACACTATGATCCAGCCTTCCAGTGCCCACCACAGTGTGTCCCAACTTTACAGGGCCCAGAACACTATAATCCAGCCTTCCAGTGCCCACCACAGTGTGTCCCAACTTTACAGAGCACAGAACACTATGATCCAGCCTTCCAGTGCCCACCACAGTGTGTCCCAACTTTACAGAGCCCAGAACACTATAATCCAGCCTTCCAGTGTCCACCACACTGTGTCCCAACTTTCCAGAGCCCAGAACACTATGATCCAGCCTTCCAGTGTCCACCACACTGTGTCCCAAATTTCCAGAGCCCAGAACACTATGATCCAGCCTTCCAGTGTCCACCACAGAGTGTCCCAACTTTCTACAGCCCAGAACACTATGATCCAACCTCCCAGTGTCCACCACAGTGTGTCCCAACTTTCCAGGGCCCAGAACAGTATGATCCAGCCTTCCAGTGCCCACCACAGTGTGTCCCAACTTTACAGGGCCCAGAACACTATGACCCAGCCTTCCAGTGCCAACCACAGTGTGTCCCAACTTTCAGGGTTCAGAACACTATGGCCCAGCCCCAGCCTTCCAGTGCCCACCACAGTGTGTCCCAACTTTACAGAGCCCAGAACACTATGACCCAGCCTTCCAGTGCCCACCACAGTGTGTCCCAACTTTACAGAGCCCAGAACACTATGACCCAGCCTTCCAGTGCCCACCACAGTGTGTCCCAACTTTACAGAGCCCAGAACACTATGATCCAGCCTTCCAGTGTCCACCACAGTGTGTCCCAACTTTACAGAGCCCAGAACACTATAATCCAGCCTTCCAGTGTCCACCACACTGTGTCCCAACTTTCCAGAGCCCAGAACACTATGATCCAGCCTTCCAGTGCCCACCACACTGTGTCCCAACTTTCCAGAGCCCAGAACACTATGATCCAGCCTTCCAGTGTCCACCACAGTGTGTTCCAACTTTACAGGGCCCAGAACACTATGTCCCAGCCTTCCAGTATCCACCACAGTGTGTCCCAACTTTACAGAGCCCAGAACACTATGATCCAGCCTTCCAGTGTCCACCACAGTGTGTCCCAACTTTACAGAGCCCAGAACACTATTCCCCAGCCTTCCAGTGTCCGCCACAGTGTGCCCCAACTGTACAGAGCCCAAAACACTATGATCCAGCCTTCCAGTGTCCACCACAGTGTGTCCCAACTTTCCAGAGCCCAGAACACTATGATCCAGCCTTCCAGTGTCCGCCACAGTGTGTCCCAACTTTACAGAGCCCAGAACACTATGATCCAGCCTTCCAGTGTCCACCACAGTGTGTCCCAACTTTCCAGAGCCCAGAACACTATGATCCAGCCTTCCAGTGTCCGCCACAGTGTGTCCCAACTTTCCAGAGCCCAGAACACTATGATCCAGCCTTCCAGTGTCCGCCACAGTGTGTCCCAACTTTACAGAGCCCAGAACACTATGATCCAGCCTTCCAGTGTCCACCACAGTGTGTCCCAACTTTACAGAGCCCAGAACACTATGATCCAGCCTTCCAGTGTCCACCACAGTGTGTCCCAACTTTACAGAGCCCAGAACACTATGATCCAGCCTTCCAGTGTCCACCACAGTGTGTCCCAACTTTACAGGGCCCAGAACACTATGATCCAGCCTTCCAGTGTCCACCACAGTGTGTCCCAACTTTACAGAGCCCAGAACACTATGACCCAGCCTTCCAGTGCCCACCACAGTGTGTCCCAACTTTACAGAGCCCAGAACACTATGGCCCAGCCTTCCAGTGTCCACCACAGTGTGTCCCAACTTCCCAGAGCCCAGAACACTATGATCCAGCCTTCCAGTGTCCACCACAGTGTGTCCCAACTTTACAGGGCCCAGAACACTATGATCCAGCCTTCCAGTGTCCACCACAGTGTGTCCCAACTTTACAGAGCCCAGAACACTATAATCCAGCCTTCCAGTGTCCACCACACTGTGTCCCAACTTTCCAGAGCCCAAAACACTATGATCCAGCCTTCCAGTGCCCACCACACTGTGTCCCAACTTTCCAGAGCCCAGAACACTATGATCCAGCCTTCCAGCGTCCACCACAGTGTGTTCCAACTTTACAGGGCCCAGAACACTATGTCCTAGCCTTCCAGTATCCACCACAGTGTGTCCCAACTTTACAGAGCCCAGAACACTATGATCCAGCCTTCCAGTGTCCACCACAGTGTGTCCCAACTTTATAGAGCCCAGAACACTATGCCCCAGCCTTCCAGTGCCCACCACAGTGTGTCCCAACTTTCCAGAGCCCAGAACACTATGATCCAGCCTTCCAGTGTCCGCCACAGTGTGTCCCAACTTTCCAGGGCCCAGAACACTATGATCCAGCCTTCCAGTGTCCACCACAGTGTGTCCCAACTTTACAGAGCCCAGGACACTATGATCCAGCCTTCCAGTGTCCACCACAGTGTGTCCCAACTTTACAGGGCCCAGAACACTATGATCCAGCCTTCCAGTGTCCACCACAGTGTGTCCCAACTTTCCAGGGCCCAGAACAGTATGATCCTGCCTTCCAGTGTCCACCACAGTGTGTCCCAACTTTCCAGGGCCCAGAACACTATGATCCAGCCTTCCAGTGCCCACCACAGTGTGTCCCAACTTTCCAGAGCCCAGAACACTATGATCCAGCCTTCCAGTGTCCACCACAGTGTGTCCCAACTTTCCAGAGCCCAGAACACTATGATCCAGCCTTCCAGTGCCCACCACAGTGTGTCCCAACTTTCCAGAGCCCAGAACACTATGATCCAGCCTTCCAGTGTCCACCACAGTGTGTCCCAACTTTCCAGAGCCCAGAACATTATCACCCAGCCTTCCAGTGTCCACCACAGTGTGTCCCAACTTTCCAGAGCCCAGAACACTATGATCCAGCCTTCCAGTGTCCACCACAGTGTGCCCCAACTTTCCAGAGCCCAGAACATTATCACCCAGCCTTCCAGTGTCCACCACAGTGTGTCCCAACTTTACAGAGCCCAGAACACTATGACCCAGCCTTCCAGTGTCCACCACAGTGTGTCCCAACTTTCCAGAGCCCAGAACACTATGATCCAGCCTTCCAGTGTCCACCACAATGTGTCCCAACTTTCTAAAGCCCAGAACACTATGATCCAGCCTTCCAGTGTCCACCACAGTGTGTCCCAACTTTCCAGAGCCCAGAACACTATGATCCAGCCTTCCAGTGCCCACCACAGTGTGTCCCAACTTTCCAGAGCCCAGAACACTATGATCCAGTCTTCCAGTGTCCACCACAGTGTGTCCCAACTTTCCAGAGCCCAGAACATTATGACCCAGCCTTCCAGTGTCCACCACAGTGTGTCCCAACTTTCCAGAGCCCAGAACATTATGACCCAGCCTTCCAGTATCCACCACAAATTCCAAGACACAAGTGTTGGTGTTGGACTCCGGGGTGGAATGCAACCCTGTGAGGCTCTCCACTTGCTTTAGCGCTGAAGTGCGGAGCTACGATCCATGAGAGTGTGCTTGGAACGAGATGTGCAGATCTGAAGCTGGAGGGGTAGGAGTGGCTACTGGGGATGCAAAATACACACATTGTGATTTTTGTTTCTTAACTGCATATCCCGTGATGGTCATTGAGACATTGGAGGAGACCTGCCCTGCATCTGAGGCCCCTCGGATCCCTGGTTTATTAAAGCTCGCTGACTGCACTTATCTGGCAATAATCTTAGTGAAGTTCTTTCTGCCCTTGCCAATAGACATCAAGCTCGTTTTTTTTATTGTGTTCATTCATTTTGCGCTGTATTACAGCTGTGTTTAGAAAAGGGAACCATGGTTTATGTTACTTAGGTCTCTTTTACACTTAAAGGACCTCTGTCGCGAAAATCTTCAAATTTAAAATATATGTAAACATATACAATTAAGAAGTAAGTTTTTTTTTCCAGAGTAAAATGAGCCATAAATTACTTTTCTCCTATGTTGCTGTCACTTACAGTAAGAAGTAGAAATCTGACAGAACCGACAGGTTTTAGACTAGCCCATCTCCTCATGGGGGGTTCACAGGGATTTCATTACTTTCAAAATGCACTTAGTGAATGGCAGTTGCTCCGTCCAACTGCCAAAAAAGTGTACAGTGAGCAGGGAGGCTGGTCAGGATCTTTGTATAAATCTTTTTCTGGGAGTGTCTTTTTAAGGAACTAGCTGGGCGCCCGGCGTTGCCCAGGTATGTATTTGGCTGGTGTTGGCCCCTCCCAGGGGCGTACCTAGAAATCCTCGGGCCCCCCTGCAAAAAAAATCTGGACCCCCCCCACCACCTCCCTAGGGCCCGCTCAGGGACTTTTGTGGGGCAGGAGGGGTCACAGCATAAGAGGAGAGCGTGGCCGCAAATCGGTGGGAAGGCAGGCAGTTCTATGAAGCACTTAGTGATCGGAAGACCTCCGGCGAGAAGGAGGTATGTGTTTAGCCTGCCTGCCGCCGCTGCCCGCTGCCACCAATAATTGCAGGAGGGGGAGCGCAGAGAGAAGAGCCCAAGGTGATGGAGGAGGGAGGATGTCCCCCCTCCCCACCGATCTGCAGCCACGCTCTCCTCTAATGCTGCGACCCCTCCTGCCCCACAAAAGTCCCTGAGCGGGCCCTAAGGCCCCCCCCCACGGCGGCAGGGGTTACATCCGCTATTGTTACGCCAGTGGCTCCACACCCTTTTCCTAACCCTAACACACAATTACTTAATTACTTATTGACAAAGTTTGTGAGCTTTGTGGTCTTTGACATCAATAATTTGCATTGAAATAAAATAAATCTGATTGGCTGTGGCTCCACCCCTTTCTGAATTTGAACCCCAATCACCCAATGGCCAACTGTACCAGGTACAGGTGATTAACAGTACAAGAGGCCTGTGCCATTAACAATACAACAATGGCAGCAATTAAATATTCCCCTTGAAAATCAATAGGTGGATTTTGATTGGCTTTTGTACGCATCAATAATTTGCATTGAGATTAAACAAATCTGATTGGCTTTGTGGCTCCACCCCTTTGTCTAAATTTGAACCCCAGTCACCCAATGACCAACTGTACCAGGTTTAAAGCTTGTGCCATTAACAGTGCAAGAATGGTAGCAATTACATATTCCCCTTGAAAATCAATAGGTGAATTTTGATTGTCTTTTGTAGGCTCCACCCACTTTTCTGAATATTAATCCCAGTCACCCAGTGACCAATTGTGTAAAGTTTGAGAACCCTACCATTAACAGTGTAAGAATATCTGCAGTTTACTTTTTCTCAGTGAAATGTGTATTTGTCTCCGCCCACTGATGACCCGGTATTGTATTTGGCTGGTGTTGGCTGTGCCCACTTTTCCTAACCTTAACACACAATTATTCAATTATTAAACGACCAAGTTTGTGAGCTTTGCGGTTTTTGGCATCCATAACCTGCATTAAAATGAAACAAATAAGATTGTCTGTTTGTGGCTCCACCCCCTTTTATAAATTTAAATCCCAGTCACCCAATGATCAACTGTAGCAGGTTTGAGGCTTGTGCCATTAACAGTGCAAGAATGGCAGCAATGAAATATTCCCCTGAAAAATCAATAGGTAATTTTTGATTGGCTTTTGTAGGCTCCACCCACTTTTCTGAATATTAATCCCAGTCACCCAGCAAAGTTTGAGAACCCTACAATTAATAGTGTAAGAATGGCTACAGTTTACATTTTCCCAGTAAAATTTGTATTTATCTCCGCCCACTTATGACCCCGTGTTACCCGCTTATGTATTTGGCTGGTGTTGGCTGTGCCCACTTTTCTAACCCTCACACACAATTAATCAATTACTCAATTACCAAGTTTGTAAACTTTGCGGTGTTTGGCATCAAAAATTGGCATTGGAATGAAACAAATCTAATTGGCTGTTTGTGGCTCCTCCCCCTTTCTGAAATTGAACCCCAGTCACCCAATGATCAACTGTAGCAGGTTTGAGGCTTGCGCCATTAACAGTGCAAGAATGGCAGCAATGTAAATATTCCCCTTGAAAATCAATAGGTGAATTATGATTGGCTTTTGTAGACTCCACCCACCTTTCTGAATATTAATCCCAGTCACCCAGTAACTAACTGTGCAAAGTTTGAGAACCCTACCATTAACAGTTTAAGAATGGCTGCAATTTTCATTTCCCAGTGAAATGTGTATTTGTCTCCGCCCCCTTTTTGGTTATGGGAATAAAAAGTACCCTATACTTTCTTCCAGGTCATGTACTACCGTGTTTCCCCGAAAATAAGACACTGTCTTATATTAATTTCAGCCCCAAATATCATGCTAGGTCTAATTTTCGGGGAGGGCTTACAATTGTGTTCCCCAGCGGCAGCCCCCAGCCCAGTAAAGCCATTCCCTCCCTCCCTCCCTGATGTGCTGCAGGTACATAGTCGAGGGGACCTTGTCCAGAACGGCAACGGCAGCCCAGTAAAGCCCTTCCCTCCCTCCCTCATGTGCTGCCCTGGACTACCGTAGGTCACCTCGGCTACAGAATGGCAGCCCCAGCCCAGTAAATCCCTTCCCTCCCTCCCTCCTTCCCTCTGCAGAGTGGCGAGCGGGCATTACAGCACAGGATACTCACCAGCTTCCTACGTAGCAGCGATAACTTCTCTCTTCAGCAGCGCCCGGTTCCCCTGTTTGACAACGGCGGCTCATGTCATGTGATGCGGATGTGCGTGCGTCACATGACTAGAGCTGTAGTTGCCAGGGAGAGGAAGCTGGACGCTGCTGAGGAAAGACGCTAACGCGGGCACGGCGGAAACCGGTGAGTTTCTTATGCTGTAATACGGTGATGCTCACGACTCTGTAGAGGGAGGGAGCGAAGGGGAGGGGGACACATTGTGCGGCCTTATATTCGGAGGATGTCTTATATTTCAAGCTTGCTTGAAATATAAGACCTGTCTTATTTTCGGGGGATGTTTTAGTTTAGGTGAAAGACGGTATGTGTGTGCCAAATTTCATTCGAATCCATTCAGCCATTTTTGTGTGATCGAGTAACAAACATCCAAACATCCAAACATTCCCATTTATTATATTGGTAGGATTAGTAGGATAAAGGCCATGCTGAGAATCCCCTATGGAGAGATGGACTAGCCCACAACCTGTCGGTAATGTCAGATTTCTACTACGTACTGTAAGTGACAGCAACATAGGAGAAAAGGCATCTATGGCTCATTTCACTCTGGAAGAAACATACTTCTTATTTGTATAGGTTTTACATTTTAAGATTTTTGCAACAGTTCCTCTTTAACCAGTTGCTCTCAGTTATAACTGAAAGAAAACTGATTTTCAAAGTAATGCCCATGTTTCCCTATGGTTTAGGGCTTTTTTCCACTGTTGCGACGCGATTTCGGCCGCATTCCGACCCTTGTAAAAACGCATGCGGATGCGTTTCCACATGCGTTTTTACCCGCGATTTCGCCTGCGATTTCGCATGGCAGGGTGCCATGCGAAATTAACCATGACACTGCCAGGGCTAAATAAAATTGAAAAAGGTGCGAAATCGCACGCGAAATCGCGGGTAAAAACGCATGTAACAAACGCATGCGTTTTTACTATTAAATACATTAGCGGCGATTCGCACGGATTCCCGACGCAGGCGAAATCGTTGGCTCTTTTGTGCGTTTTTTTCACGCTGAAAAAAACGCACCTCAACAACGCTACAGTGGAAACAGGCCCATCCACTTGTATTACATGTGCGGATCTGCATGCGTTGGACGCATGCAGATTCGCGATAGTGGAAACGAGCCCTTAGTTTCCACTAATCGCGTTTTAACTGAAATCTTTTTCACAATGCACTGCTAAGGAAAAATGCGTACTAATGCATACTAACTCACACTAACGCATACCAACATATTAAGTGTAAAAGGGCCCTTAGAGAGTATTGTTTATCCTGAAGCGCATACATATCAGCGCATACATATCTGGTGTAACAACATAAATTGTGTTTCTGAATGAAGAAACCTGGAACACTAACACTAGTTATACATTTTATTAAATAATAATCTTGTAATGCACTCTCTTTACTTTTGTAAATAAATTACATAATATCATTTAAGGCTAATCTTTCTGTTAATGAGTATACACAGAAAATAGATAACCCGCCTCTGGGAACGTTACTATAAAGCCATTTCTGCATGGAATCTAGGTTGTTTTAAGTATGACGTTTGCTTTGCAGTATTTAGTACTGTATAGTCATTAGCAGTTCAAATCCCTGACTGGATATGTGGTGGTCTTAGACATGGATTCATCTGATCTCAGTAGGCTGGTGCCAGGGCCGTTTCCTGGGCAGTGCGACCGCCCTGGGCGCACACCGGCAAGTAGACGAAGGGGGGCGTAGGCAAAAGGACATAACTTCTAGGCAGTAGGGAGGCGGTGACGTGCGGTGTAGCCGAATGGAAGAAGAAAGAAGAATACCAGCACAATCACCTTCCTTGACTTCACCTGGGCTGTCTGCGTCTGACGACAGGTAGTCATCACGTCACCACCGCATGATCAGGGCCGGCGCTACCATTAAGGCAAAGGAGGCAGCTGCCCCAGGGCCCCAGAGCTTGTAGGGGCCCCCAGTGGCTACAAGAGGAAAAAAAAATTTCAAAATCGGCCTTATAGTTTTTGAGAAAATCGATTTTAAAGTTTCAAAGGAAAAAAAAACACATTTAAAAACCTGCCGACTTTAATGGTTAATAGCAAATCCACCTTAAATGCTAGAACCCCTAAATTTGCAGGGTATGTTAAGGAGATCATTAGGAATAAGAGGAAAAAACAATTTTTCAAAAAGACCTTATAGTTTTTGAGAAAATCGATTTTAAAGTTTCGAAGGAAAAAAAGTATACTTTTAAATGCGGTAAATGTCACTTTTAGTAGCAAACCTAACGGTAGTGTAATTTTACATGCATCAAACGAAAGCGCAATAAATTTCCTGACGGGGTTTCCAGGGGGTCCATACGCAGCCGCAGCGCTTTGGCCAGGGATCGCTATACAGCCGCAATATGGCTGTATGAAGATCCCTGGCATGTTTTCCTATTTTCCCAATTTTTTTTTTTTTATGTTTAGAGTGTGGGAATTTAAAAAGAAAATTGTGGGGTCCCCCTCCTGAAACTTTTTAACCCCTTGTCCCCCATGCAGGCTGGGATAGCCAGAATGTGGAGCTCCGACCGATTGGGACTTCACACCCTGACTATACCAGCTGCAAAAAAGGTCCCCTAATGCCGATTTTTGTTCCGGGGTATATGTTGGGGGGGGGGGGCCCCCAGGTTTATTTTGCCCTGGGGCCCCATTGTTGCTTAAACCGGCCCTGCGCATGATGACACCTGATGTCCTGTACCAGTACTGCAGGCGGTGCCCATGGAGGAGTCGGCTTTCCTGGCTCTCTTCACTTGTGTGTTTTCCTGGTCACTGCTCCCTCCTGGATGAGTGGCTGGTCACTAGTAAGTAGACAGATCTACTTGTGACCTGTGGCTGTGTGACTGTCCCTAAAGAGTAAGGGTTCGTGGATGCACAGGAGTGGAGGGGGGAATTTTTACACTCTCGCCCTGGGTGCATTTTAGCCTACTGCCCTGGCTGGGGCACAGAGTTGGTCCTGTGTTGTGGAGAGGCTGTGTGCGGTCTGTGAGAGGTTACACAGGTGGACAGGGGGGGCCTTGTGACCGGGAAGACTCTGAAACATACAGCGTCCTCTTCAGTAGACGACTTATGCAGCATTTTCTCTTGTTCCCTTCTTTACAGATGTGACATTTCTAAAACTCACAGAAAAGAGCCTCAGGGCCCTTTCACACTGAGGTGGTGGCGTGCGGTAACGAAAGTCTATGGGGTTCACACTTCTCACGTTGCGGTAAGCTGTGCCAGAAGAGGAAGTGCCCTATCTAACGCACTTCCAAACTGCTGCGATCTGCGGTGGTTTGCGGCGGACCGGAAGTCATGTAAGTCTATGGTAACGCGCCTATCTCTACAAAACCCACCGCAGTTTTCAGCGTCGCGCATGCGTGGAAGCTTATTTTACAAATATCCTTCCTCGCATGTCATTGATTGCCAAACAGGAAGTGACCATCAATTCCTGCTTGGCCGGTCGCCAGACGGGCATTACTGCTTACTAACGTGGTAATCCCCGAAGGCCTGTTTTTGGTAGTGCGGTGCAGCCACCCAGGGGCGCCTTTAGCACATGGCACTACAAGCAGCTGCTTGGAGCGGCATGAAGGGGGAGGGGCGCGCTGTTGCGGGAGGGAGACTGCGGCTGATTGCCATTATTACCATCAGCGCCGGCTGCGCTTGTGTCCGATCGTGGTTTATTTACACCACGTGCTCTGCTGCCTTTATGTACGCCCCCCCCGCCCAGGCCCAGCCAATAGAATGAACAAAACTCTCACTGGAGTTCCGCCCACTCCACCTCCTCCTAAGTGCCTGGCCCGCCTCTCTCCCTAGCAGCAGCCACACGAGTTGTTTACTGCGTGTGTGCGGTACGGCGCCGCCTTTAACTCCGCCCCCCTGAAGGCAGCGTGACTCACCCGGCCGGCGCCGGATGTCTAAGGCAGGGGTCGGCAACCCGCGGCTCCGGAGCCGCAAGCGGCTCTTTTTCCCCTTTGCCGCGGCTCAGTCCCGGCTCCGGTGCTGCAGGGCTGCCCATTCTGACACTACACCGGTAGTGGGTGTCAGTGGTGTGACGTTTGCGCGTGTGACATCACGTGTGCTGCCGCTGGTCGGCAGCCTATCAGAGAGGCCGCCGGACCAGTGCAGGGCTTCGGGCGGCCATTTTCCCGTAGCCCTGCAGTGTAGTGCAGGCAGGACGTGACGTCGGGAAGGAAGAGGAGCCGACGGAGTTGCGCGCCACAAGGAGGTCGGGACCGGAGGTCGGGACAGGAGGAGATCGTGAAAGGAGGTCTTCTTACTAGGTGAGTAAATGGGGTTTTCTTTTCAGATCTGCTGAAGGATTTGTGCATATTGGGGTCATTTCTGCTGAAGGATTTGTGCATATTGGGGTCATATCTGCATATTGGGGTCATATCTGCTAACGATTTGTGCATATTGGGGTCATATCTGCTAACGATTTGTGCTTATTGGGGTTATATCTGCATATTGGGGTCATTTCTGCTGAAGGATTTGTGCATATTGGGGTCATATTTGCTAATGATTTGTGCATATTGGGGTCATATCTGCTAACGATTTGTGCATATTGGGGGTCATTTCTGCATATTGGGGTCATATCTGCTAACGATTTGTGCATATTGGGGACATAACTGCTAACGATTTGTGCATATTGGGGACATATCTGCTAACGATTTGTGCTTATTGGGGTTATATCTGCATATTGGGGACATATCTGCTAACGATTTGTGCATATTGGGGACATATCTGCTAACGATTTGTGCATATTGGGGTCATATCTGCATATTGGGGTCATATCTGCTAACGATTTGTGCATATTGGGGACATATCTGCTAACGATTTGTGCTTATTGGGGTTATATCTGCATATTGGGGACATATCTGCTAACGATTTGTGCATATTGGGGACATATCTGCTAACGATTTGTGCATATTGGGGTTATATCTGCATATTGGGGACATATCTGCTAACGATTTGTGCATATTGGGGTCATATCTGCATATTGGGGTCATATCTGCTAACGATTTGTGCATATTGGGGACATATCTGCTAACGATTTGTGCATATTGGGGACATATCTGCTAACGATTTGTGCATATTGGGGTTATATCTGCATATTGGGGACATATCTGCTAACGATTTGTGCATATTGGGGTCATATCTGCATATTGGGGTCATATCTGCTAACGATTTGTGCATATTGGGGACATATCTGCTAACGATTTGTGCTTATTGGGGTTATATCTGCATATTGGGGACATATCTGCTAACGATTTGTGCATATTGGGGACATATCTGCTAACGATTTGTGCATATTGGGGTTATATCTGCATATTGGGGTCATATCTGCTAACGATTTGTGCATATTGGGGTTATATCTGCATATTGGGGTCATATCTGCTAACAATTTGTGCATATTGGGGTTATATCTGCATATTGGGGTCATATCTGCTAACGATTTGTGCATATTGGGGACATATCTGCTAACGATTTGTGCTTATTGGGGTTATATCTGCATATTGGGGACATATCTGCTAACGATTTGTGCATATTGGGGACATATCTGCTAACGATTTGTGCATATTGGGGACATATCTGCTAACGATTTGTGCATATTGGGGTCATATCTGCTAACGATTTGTGCATATTGGGGTCATATCTGCTAACGATTTGTGCATATTGGGGACATATCTGCTAACGATTTGTGCATATTGGGGACATATCTGCTAACGATTTGTGCATATTGGGGACATATCTGCTAACGATTTGTGCTTATTGGGGTTATATCTGCATATTGGGGACATATCTGCTAACGATTTGTGCATATTGGGGTCATATCTGCATATTGGGGTCATATCTGCTAACGATTTGTGCATATTGGGGACATATCTGCTAACGATTTGTGCTTATTGGGGTTATATCTGCATATTGGGGACATATCTGCTAACGATTTGTGCATATTGGGGACATATCTGCTAACGATTTGTGCATATTGGGGTTATATCTGCATATTGGGGACATATCTGCTAACGATTTGTGCATATTGGGGTTATATCTGCATATTGGGGTCATATCTGCTAACGATTTGTGCATATTGGGGTCATATCTGCTAACGATTTGTGCATATTGGGGACATATCTGCTAACGATTTGTGCATATTGGGGTCATATCTGCTAACGATTTGTGCATATTGGGGTTATATCTGCATATTGGGGTCATATCTGCTAACGATTTGTGCATATTGGGGTCATATCTGCTAACGATTTGTGCATATTGGGGACATATCTGCTAACGATTTGTGCATATTGGGGTCATATCTGCTAACGATTTGTGCATATTGGGGTCATATCTGCTAACGATTTGTGCATATTGGGGACATATCTGCTAACGATTTGTGCATATTGGGGTCATATCTGCTAACGATTTGTGCATATTGGGGTCATATCTGCTAACGATTTGTGCATATTGGGGACATATCTGCTAACGATTTGTGCATATTGGGGACATATCTGCTAACGATTTGTGCATATTGGGGACATATCTGCTAACGATTTGTGCTTATTGGGGTTATATCTGCATATTGGGGACATATCTGCTAACGATTTGTGCATATTGGGATCATATCTGCTAACGATTTGTGCATATTGGGGACATATCTGCTAACGATTTGTGCTTATTGGGGTTATATCTGCATATTGGGGACATATCTGCTAACGATTTGTGCATATTGGGGACATATCTGCTAACGATTTGTGCTTATTGGGGTTATATCTGCATATTGGGGACATATCTGCTAACGATTTGTGCATATTGGGGACATATCTGCTAACGATTTGTGCATATTGGGGACATATCTGCTAACGATTTGTGCTTATTGGGGTTATATCTGCATATTGGGGACATATCTGCTAACGATTTGTGCATATTGGGGTCATATCTGCATATTGGGGTCATATCTGCTAACGATTTGTGCATATTGGGGACATATCTGCTAACGATTTGTGCTTATTGGGGTCATATCTGCATATTGGGGTCATATCTGCTAACGATTTGTGCATATTGGGGTCATATCTGCTAACGATTTGTGCATATTGGGGACATATCTGCTAACGATTTGTGCATATTGGGGACATATCTGCTAACGATTTGTGCATATTGGGGTTATATCTGCATATTGGGGTCATATCTGCTAACGATTTGTGCATATTGGGGACATATCTGCTAACGATTTGTGCTTATTGGGGTCATATCTGCATATTGGGGTCATATCTGCTAACGATTTGTGCATATTGGGGTCATATCTGCTAACGATTTGTGCATATTGGGGACATATCTGCTAACGATTTGTGCATATTGGGGACATATCTGCTAACGATTTGTGCATATTGGGGTCATATCTGCATATTGGGGTCCTATCTGCTAACGATTTGTGCATATTGGGGACATATCTGCTAACGATTTGTGCTTATTGGGGTTATATCTGCATATTGGGGTCATATCTGCTAACGATTTGTGCATATTGGGGTCATATCTGCTAACGATTTGTGCATATTGGGGACATATCTGCTAACGATTTGTGCATATTGGGGACATATCTGCTAATGATTTGTGCTTATTGGGGTTATATCTGCATATTGGGGTCATATCTGCTAACGATTTGTGCATATTGGGGACATATCTGCTAACGATTTGTGCTTATTGGGGTTATATCTGCATATTGGGGTCATATCTGCTAACGATTTGTGCATATTGGGGACATATCTGCTAACGATTTGTGCTTATTGGGGTTATATCTGCATATTGGGGTCATATCTGCTAACGATTTGTGCATATTGGGGTCATATCTGCTAACGATTTGTGCATATTGGGGTCATATCTGCTAACGATTTGTGCATATTGGGGACATATCTGCTAACGATTTGTGCTTATTGGGGTTATATCTGCATATTGGGGTCATATCTGCTAACGATTTGTGCATATTGGGGACATATCTGCTAACGATTTGTGCTTATTGGGGTTATATCTGCATATTGGGGTCATATCTGCTAACGATTTTTTGCATATTGGGGTCATATCTGCTAACGATTTGTGCATATTGGGGACATATCTGCTAACGATTTGTGCTTATTGGGGTTATATCTGCATATTGGGGTCATATCTGCTAACGATTTGTGCATATTGGGGACATATCTGCTAACGATTTGTGCTTATTGGGGTTATATCTGCATATTGGGGTCATATCTGCTAACGATTTGTGCATATTGGGGTCATATCTGCTAACGATTTGTGCTTATTGGGGTTATATCTGCATATTGGGGTCATATCTGCTAACGATTTGTGCATATTGGGGACATATCTGCTAACGATTTGTGCATATTGGGGACATATCTGCATATTGGGGTCATATCTGCTAACGATTTGTGCATATTGGGGTCATATCTGCTAACGATTTGTGCATATTGGGGACATATCTGCTAACGATTTGTGCTTATTGGGGTTATATCTGCATATTGGGGTCATATCTGCTAACGATTTGTGCATATTGGGGACATATCTGCTAACGATTTGTGCTTATTGGGGTTATATTTGCATATTGGGGACATATCTGCTTAGACTCTAAGGGGAAAGCACCGTCACTGACTGTCTGCGTACCCCCTGCTGAGCCCACCCTAACCAGCCCTGAGTGTGTTCCCCTCTCTCCCCGGCGGTGATCCCCCTGCATTAACTGAGAGACGAGTGCAGGCAGCCTAGGAGGTAAGCCTAGCTATACTAAAGTTGTAATCATAATGCTTGCTGGCTGCATATATTAAAAAAAAAGTGGACCTAAACTAATACAGGACAGAAGGAAAACATGTATCATGTGATTTACCCAGTTTTATTCCCCCTCATTTGTTACTAATCGCAAGTGGTAATTTGATCCTCCACATGTCACCTGACTGCCATGCCACGGCAGATAAGCTCATTAGATAGCACAGGATGTTAACAATATGCTTCCATGAAAGCAAGGAGTAGAAAAAGTGCAGTTATTTTAAGATTTGTATCAGCTGTAACAAAGAAATGTTTTTGTTTAAAGTGTACCAGAGACGAGCAGCATCTTTGGTATAATATTTACCTGAGGCTTCCTTAAACACCGTTAGGGCTGTTCCTCCCTTACCATCTCCCTGGGTGACTCCAGTCACACGCAATTGTCCCTGAAAGCCTGTTCGATCGCGCTCTGTCACACATGTGCGGCCCGCTTAGGCGCGTTCCCGTCCCTGGGAGCAATCTGCGCTTGTGCAGTACAAGTACAGGGACGGGAGCGTGCCTGGCCGAGCCGCTCTTGTGCGATGGAGCGTAACTTGGCCAGGCTTTCCGAGACAACGGCAGGTGACAGGAGTCACCCAGGGAGATGGCAAGAGATGAGCAGCCCTAACGGGGCTTAAGGGGGGGGGGGGGGGGGGGCGCCACAGGTTTTCTCGCCTGGAGTGACAAAATGGCTAGAGGCGCCCCTGCAGCCACCACACCGCCAATCTGCAGTGTGAAGCCGGCCTTAAAGAGTCTGAATTCTGAAAAAAAGCTTTTTTTTATTTAATACAAGTGTTTAACCTAATAGCCCTAACTAAACCGCTGCATTCGCGCCGCTCTAATCTAACTAAATCCCCCCAAACTCCCCGGGGGGCAATCCGGGCAGTGCTTCCGTGTGAGGCAGAGCTATGAGCTGCAGCCCTGCCTCACACGCGTCTGTCAGCGGTGGATTGCGCCTCTCCTCCGCCCCTCTCAGTCTTCCTTCACTGAGAGGGGCGGGGGAGAGGCGGAGATACGCCGCTGACAGACGCGTGTGAGGCAGGGCTGCAGCTCATAGCTCTGCCTCACACGGAAGCGCACAGGGCTGCAAAATCCACGACCAAGGAAGTCGTGGATTTTGCAGGGGAGAGGGAGGGGGAGTTAGGGGGATTTACATAGCTTACAGGCGCGGTGATGCGGCGGTTTAGTAAGGGCTATTAGGTTAAACACATTTATTAAATAAAAAGATGGATCTTTTTTTAGACACTTTAGTGTCTCTTTAAGATCAAGGATATTACAGTGCACATCAATATGCTGATTACCGTAATCTTCAATCAATGTTGGTCATTTTTCCATTTGAAAGTGTGATGAGATCTGTTGTGGAATTTCTGTGTCAGCAGGCGTGTGAGAAATAGCGGGCGACTGGTTATTATGTTCATCTTCGGCTATATGAGATAGAATTACACTCTCTCCTGCTGTCTGACACTCAGTTCTGCCTTTGCTCCTTTAGAAAAAATCAAGTCAGAGAAATGCACTGCTAACTTCATCTCTGAGTGTTACCTCTTGTGTGATGGAACTAAATAAGACCAGCTCTGCATAGAGTACTGTTCAGACTACGGTACCATGTTTGTGTAGAGAGCAGCTGTAACAGTTAGATCAGACAGGGGATTAGGGGGGCTCCAGAGACCACAGCTCTTGCTGTGTGCCCGGCAGGCTGTCATGAGGTTTGCAGAATTATGGAGGGTCTCTGGATCACAGCTTCATCTTGTTCCACGTCTGCAGAATTGTATTATACACATGAGGCTCTCTCCATGGTGTCCCCCGGCTGGGAGCGGACATTCCTCCTCCTGCAATCAGATAGGATTACATGTCACATCAAAGCTGCAGCCAGCGGAGCCATCTATCTGTGGAATTACCCAGAATCCCCCATGGCAGATGGTTCATGGCTCCCGTGTGTCATTAGATTACATGCTGATGTTTTATGTTTCTAGAGATTACGCCGCTCAAAATGCCAATGAAATGGCACAACCGGCTGTGATACCGCGCTGTGCTCAGCACATTGCTGCTGGGATTTGTAGTTCCACAGATTATCTAGCGTTTCCTACCTGGGGTGTTCAGCTGCTTTAACCCATATTCCCCTCTTCGGGAAGCAATTGGTTACTGCAAACCAGTCAAATTTCTATCTGCCTCCATTTGGTAGAATCAAGCAGATTTTTCACATGTGTCATATGCTTGCAAGCTGATGGTACAGACTGCTAGATCCATGCAACATACATGTATATAGCTGTCTGTACCATCAGCCTGCAACATACATGTATATAGCTGTCTGTACCATCAGCCTGCAACATACATGTATATAGCTGTCTGTACCATCAGCCTGCAACATACATGTATATAGCTGTCTGTACCATCAGCCTGCAATCAAACAGGACTGAAGCCCGACGAAGGCTGCAAAGCCGAAAGCTTGCTTACTAGGGATGAGCGTAATGACCTAATTACGAATTTCCGAAATTTCGCGAAATTACTACAATTACGATTTTAGCAGTAATCGAAATTTCGTAATTTTCGCAAATTACGCAAATTTTCGTAATTACGATTACGAAATTTAGTATTTCAAAGTTTGCAAAGGTTTCTATCCCTCTAGAAGCCTAAAATGAATAGCACAGCCAGCCAGCCAGCCAGCCTCCTCCTCCTCCTCCTCCTCCTCCCCCTCTCCCTCTCCCTCTCCCTCTCTCTCTCTCTCTCTACCTCTCTCTCTCTACCTCTCTCTCTCTACCTCTCTCTCTCTACCTCTCTCTCTCTCTCTCTCTCTCCAGAGATCTGTAGTATTTCAAAACCATACTCACATTCATGACATGTCCAGGGATCAAACCCAGGCCAACCACATGGAAGACAGCTATGCTCACCACCATACCACCCAGGGCCGGATTTACAGCTAAGGAGCCTATAGGCACAGAAGTTCTGGCGCCCTAAACTCCGCCCCTCAGTACAACAACCCCACCACCACCTAATTCTTATGAAACAAAATGCTCATGCTATAAACAACAATAATATGGTAGGACATTAGACTAGGACTATAGTAGGATTCGATTTTGAGCTCTGAGGACAGTCAGTGACATGACTCTGTACTCTGTAAAGTGCTGCAGAAGATGTCAGTGCTATATAAATGTGTAATAATAATATGGTAGGACATTAGACCATGACTATGGTAGGATTAGATAGTGAGCTCCTCTGAGGACAGTCAGTGACATGACTATGTACTCTGTAATGTGCTGCAGAAGATGTCGGTGCTATATAAATACATAATAATAATATGGTAGGACATTACACTATGACCATGGTAGGATTAGAGTGTGAGCTCCTCTGAGGACTGTCAGTGACATGACTATGTACTCTGTAATGTGCTGCAGGAGATGTCAGTGCTATATAAATACATAATAATAATATGGTAGGACATTAGACTATGACTATGGTAGGATTAGATTGTGAGCTCCTCTGAGGACAGTCAGTGACATGACTATGTACTCTGTACAGTGCTGCAGAAGATGTCAGTGCTATATAAATACATAATAATAATATTGTAGGACATTACACTATGACTATGGTAGGATTAGAGTGTGAGCTCCTCTGAGGACAGTCAGTGACATGACAATGTACTCTGTACAGTGCTGCAGAAGATGTCAGTGCTATATAAATACATAATAATAATATGGTAGGACATTAGACCATGACTATGGTAGGATTAGATTGTGAATTCCTCTAAGGAAAGTTAGTGACATGAATATGTACTCTGTACAGTGCTGCAGAGGATGTCAGTGCTATATAAATACATAATAATAATATGGTAGGACATAAGATTATGAATATGGTGGGTATTATAGTGTGAACTTCTCTGGGGATGGTCAGTGACATAACTATGTACTCTGTAAAGTGCTGCAGAAGGTGTCAGTAATATATACATATATTATAATATGGTAGGACATCAGACTATGACTATGTTAGACTATGGTAGGGATTTCACTGTGTGCTACCATGCGGACATTCAGTGACATGACTATGTACTCTGTAAAGTGCTGCAGAAGATGTCAGTGCTATATTAATACATAATTATATGGCAGGACTTCTATGACTACTATGGTAGGGTTAGACTGTAAGTGTCTCTGAGGCCAGTCAGTAACATGTATTCTGTAAAGTACTTGATGCCTGCTTAGTTTGTATCTTGACATGTCCTCAATAAAGGCTATCTTCAACTGATGAGTGCGGACCTTCTCCTGTGTGTTGTACAATTGGTCTTGCTCACCAGGCCGGACACTGCAGTTGGAGTGGGCGAGTGGAGCGGTGTTCACCCTGTTCCTGCATATTCTGTAAAGTGCTGTAGAAGATTTTAATGCTTCATATATAATTCTTAATAAAAATGAGCTAGGACAGTAGACTAACTACGGTAGGAACTACATGGTGGGCACACGGGCATGGGTGACACATACAAAAGGTGGGCACGGAGGGGGGATGGCATGCAGGGAAGCAGAGGGGATGGGCACTTGAGGGACACTCAGGTGTGGGAACGTGCAGGACGCACAGGGGGTGGGCATGCAGAGGACACACAGAGGGTGGACACGTGTTGAGCATGTGAGGAACGCACATGGGGTGGGCATGCAGAGGACGCACATGGGGTGGGCATGCAGAGAGGACGCACATGGGGTGGGCATGCAGAGGACGCACATGGGGTGGGCATGCAGAGGACGCACATGGGGTGGGCATGCAGAGAGGACGCACATGGGGTGGGCATGCAGAGGACGCACATGGGGTGGGCATGCAGAGGACGCACATGGGGTGGGCATGCAGAGAGGACGCACATGGGGTGGGCATGCAGAGAGGACGCACATGGGGTGAGCATGCAGAGGACGCACATGGGGTGAGCATGCAGAGGACGCACATGGGGTGGGCATGCAGAGGACGCACATGGGGTGGGCATGCAGAGGACGCACATGGGGTGGGCATGCAGAGGACGCACATGGGGTGGGCATGCAGAGAGGACGCACATGGGGTGGGCATGCAGAGAGGACGCACATGGGGTGGGCATGCAGAGAGGACGCACATGGGGTGGGCATGCAGAGAGGACGCACATGGGGTGGGCATGCAGAGAGGACGCACATGGGGTGGGCATGCAGAGAGGACGCACATGGGGTGGGCATGCAGAGGACGCACATGGGGTGGGCATGCAGAGGACGCACATGGGGTGGGCATGCAGAGGACGCACATGGGGTGGGCATGCAGAGAGGACGCACATGGGGTGGGCATGCAGAGGACGCACATGGGGTGGGCATGCAGAGGACGCACATGGGGTGGGCATGCAGAGGACGCACATGGGGTGGGCATGCAGAGGACGCACATGGGGTGGGCATGCAGAGGACGCACATGGGGTGGGCATGCAGAGGACGCACATGGGGAGGGCATGCAGAGAGGACGCACATGGGGTGGGCATGCAGAGGACGCACATGGGGAGGGCATGCAGAGAGGACGCACATGGGGAGGGCATGCAGAGAGGACGCACATGGGGTGGGCATGCAGAGAGGACGCACATGGGTGGGCATGCAGAGGACGCACATGGGGTGGGAATGTAAGGGGCACAAAGATGGTGGGCAGTGGAGGACACACAGAGGGTAGGCACCAAGATTGACAGAGTGTTGGAGTATACGAGAGAGAGAGAGAGAGAGAGAGAGAGAGAGAGAGAGAGAGAGAGAGAGAGAGAGAGAGAGAGAGAGAGAGAGAGAGAGAGAGAGAGAGAGAGAGAGAGAGAGAGAGTAATGGCAAACGACAAGAGGCCATGGTACATTACCTCCTCCCTCACTGTCATTGCTCTGGACTGGCAGCTGTCTGGCTGTCTCTGTGTGCACACTGCTGCTTCTGACTATGCTGCATCCTCTCTGTGTCTCTTTCAGGCTGGCAGGCTTCAGTTTCTGTTCACAGCGTGTGACAGGCTGCTCACTGTGCACAGCTGAGTGCCCGCCCGAGTTTCTGCTCTCCCCCTCCTGCTTGGGCTCCCTGTGCTCAGGATGTGATGCAGTGATCCTCACTCCTCTGAAGGATCAAATTCCGCGCCACAGCCGTCCATGTGGGATGCACAGCTAAGCTGTCACAGTCAGCTTCGTGGAGGAATGGAGAAGGCGGTGCTCTAGTGCAGCTCTGCCGCTTGATTCGTCCTCCATCTCCTCTTCTCCCGATTCTCCCCCTCCTTCAGGGCTCTGGGGCTGGGCGCACCAGTGCAGGCTAATTTCGCTGTGCAACTTGCTGCCAGTGATGCTATGCCCGCCCGCTCACCTCGCCTTGGCTGCCCACGTTGTTTCTCAAACTCCCAGCTCTCCCGGCCGCCTATGCACGCAGCTGTTTGCAGCGCTGCGTGAAGGCATGGAAACGGCGGCCGGTGGGCGGGGAGAGCGGCGTAATGAACTGTTGTCATTATTACCCGCCCGCTGCCCGCCCCTCACACCTCACTGTAGATGCGGCCGCCCGCTGTATTATCATGTAAATAAGTACATGAGCGGCCGCTATTGCATATTCACTATTTTAAATTTAAAGGGGACATCAAAGAAATGCCGCCTTTGACCAATCAGGCGCCTGTAGGCACGTGCCTAGAGTGCCTTATGGTAAATCCGGCCCTGATACCACCAAACACACACTAAATAGACTGCTAACCTAAATCTTACTTGTAGACAGTCATATGAGACACATGCTGGGTGCAGGGCTTTGTGATTGGACCATGCGATAGAGTGAGGTGCAAAAATGAAATCATGCCTAGCAGAGGATGGTTTCACAGTGCTAAATGCTAGGCTGGCTGTGGTGCAATTGGTTAGTGTGTCTGGCTAGTAACAGCAAGGTTACAGGTTCAATTCCATCCAGGCATGTCTTTTCCTTTTGCGTTCAACAGTTGTCCAAACAGAGCCAACAGAGCCCCAGATAGCCATGTAGAGTTAGGTCACAGCTATCCTGGCTGTGGTGCAATTGGTTAGTGTGTCTGGCTGGTAACAGCAAGGTTACAGGTTCGATTCCATCCAGGCATGTCTTTTCCTTTTGCGTTCAACAGTTGTCCAAACAGAGCCAACAGAGCCCCAGATAGCCATGTAGAGTTAGGTCACAGCTAGCCTGGCTGTGGTGCAATTGGTTAGTGTGTCTGGCTGGTAACAGCAAGGTTACAGGTTTGATTCCATCCAGGCATGTCTTTTCCTTTTGCGCGCGCTGCGCCATTGAACCCCGTGGGGTATTTTGCGTGCGTAAAACTTTACGCATGCAAAACTTTGTGCTCGGTGTTTGGACAACTGTTGAACTCAAAAGGAAAAGACATGCCTGGATGGAATTGAACCTGTAACCTT
>NC_090646.1:17426438-17515201 GCF_040937935.1 Hyperolius riggenbachi | reverse complement strand
TGGAGAGAGCAGTGTGAGTGGTGGCAGCAGGTAGGCAGCGTGACATAATAGCCCTGGTACCTAGCGGTGATACCAGGGCTGTAAATAAACACAACAGGAGGTCCCAGACAGCGGTCGTGCAGCCCACATTGTGTCCAATACACTAACTGGGACAACACAGTTTTCAACCCGGGCACCTCAGAAAAAATAAACCTTTTTTTTTTTTTTATGGTTTTTTGGTTTTTGGTTTTGCAACCAATATAGCTATTGTTTGACGTAATAGCTGGTGGCAGAGTGGCAGCAGAAGAAGGTAATTCTGTGTACCCTGGCAGTGGGAAACACAGACAGACAGCAGCAGCAGGAGGAGGAATGGAGGAGTAGGCGAGCAGCTATTGTTTGACGTAATAGCTGGTGGCAGAGTGGCAGCAGAAGGTAAATCATCTGTGTACCCTGGCAGTGGGAAACACAGACAGACAGCAGCAGCAGCAGCAGCAGGAGGAGGTATGGAGGAGCAGTGTGAGTGTGGCAGCAGGTAGGCAGCGTGACATAATAGCCCTGGTACCTAGCGGTGATACCAGGGCTGTAAATAAACACAACAGGAGGTCCCAGACAGCGGTCGTGCAGCCCACATTGTGTCCAATACACAACTGGGACAACACAGTTTTCAACCCGGGCACCTCAGAAAAATTAAACCTTTTTTTTTTTTTATGGTTTTTTGGTTTTTGGTTTTGCAACCAATATAGCTATTGTTTGACGTAATAGCTGGTGGCAGAGTGGCAGCAGAAGAAGGTAATTCTGTGTACCCTGGCAGTGGGAAACACAGACAGACAGCAGAAGGGCAGTACACAGCAGCCCACTGTAGGTGTAAAATGTGTGGCTGCAGGCGACGTAATAGTCAAAGTGAACCAGGCTGGCTTAGTGAGCAGGAGCCAGGAGGTGGTAAAGGGTGGTAAGGCACATTAACGATGGTTCCGGCAGCCAGTTCATGTCCCCCTCTCGCCGACAACAGGGGCCAGGAACTCGCCTTCCACCCACGCCTGGTTCATCTTGAGAAACGTCAGTCTGTCCACAGACTTGTGAGACAGACGTGAGCGTTTCTCGGTGACCACGCCACCAGCTGCACTGAAGCAGCGCTCGGACAGCACGCTGGAAGGGGGGCAGGACAGCACTTCCAGGGCGTACTGCGCCAGCTCGCTCCAGATCTCCATGCGCTTGACCCAATACTCCATGGGATCAACAGGGGCATCGCTGTCAAGCCCGCTGTACGACCCCATGTAGTCAGCCACCATGCGGGTCAGGCGCTGGCTGTGACCGGAGGAGGATGCTGCTGCATGCATCTCCTCTCTAGTCACTGCTGCCGGAGCCTCTACAGTCCTGTAGAGCTCGTGGCTGAGAGACAGCAGGTCTGTGGGGCGCTTGCTGCTGCTGGATGCAGGCACCTGCTGCTGCCTCTGTGCTGGCTGCTGGACAGTGGGGGTGGAAGGCTGGGGGAAGGCTTCCTCCAAGCGCTCAACAAGGGCCTGCTGCAAGCTCCTTATTTGTTGCGCTGGGTCTCCTCCTGCAGGCGGCAGGAACTGGCTCAACTTCCCCTTGAGGCGTGGGTCCAACATCATGCTGATCCAGATGTCCTCCTCTGCTTCATCTGGATCACCCTGGGGTCCCTGCGCAGGCACGTCAGCATGTGCGCTGCCATTGGGAAGAGGCGGGCCACGTCTGCTGGCACATCGACGTCAGTGCTGTCCTCATCCTCCTCCTCTGCCGCCTCATCCTCTCTCCACCCCCGCACCAACTCAGCTGCGCTGTGCTGATCCCCCTCATCAGCAGCCAGGTCAGGGACCTCCACCAAGTCCTCCTCCTCCTCCCCCTCAGAGGTGGACTGCGCAGCTGGTTGCCGCTCCTGCTGGTCCAAGGCTGCCGCTCCCTGTTCCAGCAAAGCATTGAGGGCCCTGTTCAGCAGAGAAACCAGGGGCACCCACTCGCAGACCATAGCATGGTCCCTGCTCACCATGTTTGTGGCCTGCAGGAAGGGAGCCAGCACTAAGCACACCTGCTGCATGTGCCTCCAGTCATCATCGGGGACGATGGACGGGAAGTTGCTGGTCTTGTCCCTTCTCTGAGCTGCGGAAACAGTGGCCAGGGCAAGGTACTGTTTGACAGCGCGCCTCTGTTCAACCAGACGCTCCAACATCGCCAGGGTGGAGTTCCAGCGAGTCGGAACGTCAAGGATCAGCCGATGGCGTGGCAGATCCAGCTCCTTTTGCACGTCTTCCAGGCTCGCACAGGCTGCAGCCGAGCGCCGGAAGTGACGCACAACATTCCTTGCCGTTTCCAGCAGTTCGCCCATCCCCTGGTAGGTGCGCAGGAACTTCTGCACCACCAGGTTCAGCACGTGGGCAAGACAGGGGATGTGGGTCAGGTTTCCCCTGTCTATTGCGGCAACCAGATTGGCCCCATTGTCGGCCACCACCTCTCCGACTCTGAGGCCTCTGGGGGTCAGCCAAATCCTCTCCTGCTCCTGGAGTTTGGCCAACACATGGGTTGCCGTCAGCTTGGTCTTCCCAAGGCTGACCAAGTGCAGCAGCGCTTGGCAGTGGCGGGCCTTCACGCTGCTGCTGAGGCGGGGGGTTTGGCCAGGTGTGCCGGAGGATGGCAGAGGATCGGAGGAACCTGCTGCAGTTCCCCTGAGCCTGCGGGGGGTGGCACCACCCACTGTGTTGCTGCTGCTGCTGTGCCCGCTGCTGCTCTCCCATCCTCACCCCCTTCCACCAAGCTGACCCAGTGGACAGTGAAGGACAGGTAGCGGCCTGTCCCGAAGCGGCTGCTCCAGGAGTCCATGGTGACGTGGACCCTTTCACCAACCGCGTGCTCCAGCCCTCGCTCCACATTGGCCATCACAAAGCGGTGCAGTGCAGGAATGGCCTTGCGGGCAAAGAAGTGTCTGCTGGGGAGCTGCCAGTCTGGGGCTGCGCAAGCAAGCAGCGCACGAATGTCGCTCCCCTCCTGCACGAGCGTGTACGGCAGGAGTTGGGAGCACATGGCCCGTGCCAGCAAGCCGTTCAGCTGCCGCACGCGACGGCTGCTGGGAGGCAGAGCCCTAACCACCCCCTGGAAGGACTCGCTCAAAAGGCTCTGGCGTGGCCTTTTGCTGACACGGGAATCAGCAGACACAGCAGAGGAGGCCACTGAGGACTGGCTGCCAGAACAGGCCTCAGTGTCGGCGGCAGGAGTTGCAGAGGGGGGAGGAGCAGTGCGTTTCCGCACTCCTGCTGGTGCTGCTGGAGGAGCAGGAGGGCGGGTGGCTGCTGTTGCTGCTGCTGCTGCTGAAGGCTGTGCAGTGATGGGTGTGGTGCCACTGCCAGCAGCAGATGCCTTCAGCCTCTGGAACTCCTCATGCTGGTGGAAATGTTTAGCCGCAAGGTGGTTGATGAGCGAGCTGGTGCTGAACTTTAAGGGGTCTGCACCTCTGCTCAACTTCCGCTGACAGTGGTTGCAAGTGGCGTACTTGCTGTACACAGTGGGCATGGTGAAAAACCGCCAGATTGGTGACAGAAACTTCCCCCTACGGCATGGAAGCGCTGCTGCCTGTCTCCCTGTGGTGGTTGGGGGGGGGGGGCTTGGGTGCGGCTGGGGGTGGTACTGGCTGATGCTGCTGCTGCTGCTGCTGAGCCTGAGACACCAGCAGGCTGTGGGACGCTGCCAATGCTTGCAATGATGCGCCTCCTTGCAAGGCCCACAAGCACATCCTCCTCCTCCTCCTCAGAGCTGCTGAGGACGACATCCCCTGGAGGTGGTGGCACCCAGTCTCTGTCTGTCACCGGGTCATCATCATCCTCCCCCTCCTGAAACATGTCCTGCTGGGATGAGGACCCCCCAAACTCCTCTCCTGATGCATGGATGGGCTGCTTGACTGTCGCCACAGTCTTGCTGTCCAATCCCTCATCCCCCAAAGTGCCCATCAGCATCTCCTCCTCAAGATCGCCAACAACAGCAGACAATTTACTCATGATGCCTGGGGTCAAAAGACTGCTGAATGACAGGTCGGCGAGTGACGGTGAACTGGCCTCCTCCCCAGACCCTGCTGGGCGGCTGCTGCGAACAGGGGTGGTGGTGGTGGTGAGGGTGGAGGCCTCGGATGCAGAGCTGATGGCGGGCTGCTCATCCTCCGTCATGAGTTGCACCACAGTGTCTGCATCCTTTTCCTCAATGGGACGTTTCCGACCCGGCTGGAGGAAAATGGGAGCAGGTGCTACACGCTGCTGCTGCTGTGTCTCTGCAGCGTGAGTTGCAGATGCTCCTGCTGGGCGGCGCCCAAGGCGTCCACGGCCAGTGGCTATGGGAGGAATGTTAGCCACTGACGCTGCTGCTGCTGCTGCGGAACTGTGCATGGTGGCGCGCCCGCAGCCGCGGCTTGCCACAATGCTGCTCCCTCTCCTCCTGATTCCCTTGCTGCCCTTCCCCTTGCCCAAACCGCGCTGGCTGCCACTTCCAGACATCTTAAATGTTTTGGGCGTATAGACAAAAGTTTTGTAAAAGGGCGGGTGAAAAGTGGGGTACTTTAATGGAGTGGGTTGGTTGGTGAGGTGACTGAGTGAGTGTCCCCTAGTACAGTAAGTAAGTAGTAACAGTCAGGAAGTACAACTAGCAGTTACAATAATCAGTAGTAATCACAAGTAAATTTAGTGTGTGTACACTCAGACAGTGAGTGCACGCACGCAGGAGCTAGTAGCCTATGAACACAGTGACTGAGTGTCCTAGACTCCTAGTACAGTAAGAGTAAGTAGTAACAGTAAGTAGAACTAACTAATTACAATAATCAATCAGCGATCAGAAGGAAATGGAGTGTGGGTGTGTGTACACTCAGACAGTGAGTGCACACACGCAGGAGCTAGTAGCCTATGAACACAGTGACTGAGTGTCCTAGACTCCTAGTACAGTAAGAGTAAGTAGTAACAGTAAGTAGAACTAACTAATTACAATAATCAATCAGCGATCAGAAGGAAATGGAGTGTGGGTGTGTGTACACTCAGACAGTGAGTGCACGCACGCAGGAGCTAGTAGCCTATGAACACAGTGACTGAGTGTCCTAGACTCCTAGTACAGTAAGAGTAAGTAGTAACAGTAAGTAGAACTAACTAATTACAATAATCAATCAGCGATCAGAAGGAAATGGAGTGTGGGTGTGTGTACACTCAGACAGTGAGTGCACGCACGCAGGAGCTAGTAGCCTATGAACACAGTGACTGAGTGTCCTAGACTCCTAGTACAGTAAGAGTAAGTAGTAACAGTAAGTAGAACTAACTAATTACGATAATCAATCAGCGATCAGAAGGAAATGGAGTGTGGGTGTGTGTACACTCAGACAGTGAGTGCACGCACGCAGGAGCTAGTAGCCTATGAACACAGTGACTGAGTGTCCTAGACTCCTAGTACAGTAAGAGTAAGTAGTAACAGTAAGTAGAACTAACTAATTACAATAATCAATCAGCGATCAGAAGGAAATGGAGTGTGGGTGTGTGTACACTCAGACAGTGAGTGCACGCACGCAGGAGCTAGTAGCCTATGAACACAGTGACTGAGTGTCCTAGACTCCTAGTACAGTAAGAGTAAGTAGTAACAGTAAGTACAACTAACTAATTACGATAATCAATCAGCGATCAGAAGGAAATGGAGTGTGGGTGTGTGTACACTCAGACAGTGAGTGCACGCACGCAGGAGCTAGTAGCCTATGAGGACAGTGACTGAGTGTCCTAGACTCCTAGTACAGTAAGAGTAAGTAGTAACAGTAAGTAGAACTAACTAATTACAATAATCAATCAGCGATCAGAAGGAAATGGAGTGTGGGTGTGTGTACACTCAGACAGTGAGTGCACGCACGCAGGAGCTAGTAGCCTATGAACACAGTGACTGAGTGTCCTAGACTCCTAGTACAGTAAGAGTAAGTAGTAACAGTAAGTAGAACTAACTAATTACGATAATCAATCAGCGATCAGAAGGAAATGGAGTGTGGGTGTGTGTACACTCAGACAGTGAGTGCACGCACGCAGGAGCTAGTAGCCTATGGACAGTGACTGAGTGTCCTAGACTCCTAGTACAGTAAGAGTAAGTAGTAACAGTAAGTAGAACTAACTAATTACAATAATCAATCAGCGATCAGAAGGAAATGGAGTGTGGGTGTGTGTACACTCAGACAGTGAGTGCACGCACGCAGGAGCTAGTAGCCTATGAACACAGTGACTGAGTGTCCTAGACTCCTAGTACAGTAAGAGTAAGTAGTAACAGTAAGTAGAACTAACTAATTACAATAATCAATCAGCGATCAGAAGGAAATGGAGTGTGGGTGTGTGTACACTCAGACAGTGAGTGCACGCACGCAGGAGCTAGTAGCCTATGGACAGTGACTGAGTGTCCTAGACTCCTAGTACAGTAAGAGTAAGTAGTAACAGTAAGTAGAACTAACTAATTACGATAATCAATCAGCGATCAGAAGGAAATAGAGTGTGTGTTGTGTGTGTACACTCAGACAGTGAGTGCAGTGCGCACACGCAGGAGCTAGTAGCCTATATGAACAGTGACAGTGAGTGTCCCTACGGGTACAGTAAGAGTAAGTAGTAAGTACAACTAACTAACAATAATCTATCAGTAATCAGAAGGAAATAGAGTGTGTGTACACACAGACAGTGAGTGAGTGCACACACGCAGGAGCTAGCTAGTAGCCTATAAACAGTGACAGTCAGTGAGTGTCCTACTCCTAGTACAGTATAACTACAATACTATTAGTAAAGGACAGCAGAAATACTGGTATAGATGAGAGAAATAAACAGAGGACAGCTGCCCACAGAGGCAAGGCCCCCCTGAGGCCTAAACCTGTAAGATTGCAGCAGCTGCCTGTCTCTAATGTACCGTAACACACAAGCTACTAACTAAAATACAATGTCTATCTAACTAACTACAATATAGGTGTATATGGCAGGTGTAGGTGAACAAAAACGCTAGGTAAATGATCACAATAGAGCACTTGCTAAGCCAAAGCACAAAGGAGCAACTCTCTCTCTGTACAAGTCTCAGGCAAGCATGGAGAAACGGAACATGGCGGCCGCTATTTATAGGGTAGGGGCTGGCCAGGGTCCCCCTCTGTGATTGGCTGCCGTCAGAGGGCCTGGGAGCCCTCTGATTGGCTCTAAGGACATCAATCTGGGCTATGACGCTATTCGAGCTCGGTACCGAGCTCGAATAGCGCCGAGTTGCTCGAATAGCTCGAATAGTGAATGGGCTATTCGAGTGTACTCGGATAGCCCATTCGAATAGCTCCAGCTATTCGGAGCTCGAATACCGAGCTCGAATAGCTGAAAAAGAGCTCGAATATTCGAGCTACTCGAATATTCGAGCTCTGCTGAGCACCACTGGTACAGAATGCCGCCGCAAGGCTGTTAACGAGCCAACCCCGCCATTGCCACATAACACCAACCCTGAGCTCACTCCACTGGCTACCGATAAAATGGAGAATTCTGTTTAAGATTGGCTTACTGACATTCAAATCCTTGCACAATCTGGGCCCTGGATACCTGAAGGACTTGTTGCAACTACATCACACCCACCACAATCTTAGATAAAAAGGACGTAACACCTTGGTCACCCCCAGAGTCCACCTCAAAACCTTTGGAGACAGAGCCTTTTGTCATGCTGCCCCTACACTTTGGAACTCCCTGCCACACCCAATCAGGACAGCCCCATCCCTGGAAACATTTAAGTCTAAACTGAAAACCTACCTTTTCAGTCTGGCATTCATGAACATCTGACTATCTCCTCTGTAACACAACCCAGCCTGCAACCCTGTATTAATCTGAGACACAGCTATGCGCTTTGAGTCCTATGGGAGAAAAGCGCTTTACAAATGTTATTGTATTGTATTGTATTTTCTGCCACACATAGCGTTTTTCATTTTGGCCAAAAAGTTCCATTTTGGTCTCATCTGACCAGAGCAACTTCTTCCACATGGTTGCTGTGTCCCCCACATGGCTTGTGGCAAACTGCAAACGGGACTTCTTATGCTTTCTGTTAACAATGCCTTTCTTCATGCCACTCTTCCATAAATGCCAACTTTGTACAGTGCATGACTAATAGTTGTCCTATGGACAGAGTCTCCCACCTGAGCTGTAGATCTTTGCAGCTCGTCCAGAGTCACCATGGGCCTCTTGACTGCATTTCTGATCAGCGCTCTCCTTGTTCGGCCTGTGAGTTTAGGTGGATGGCCTTGTCTTGGTAGGTGTACAGTCAGGGGCGTAACTAGAAATCACTGGGCCCCCCTGCGAATATTTGGATGGGGCCCCCCCCATAGGTGCCAAATAATCGTAATGGGGCAGCGTTTCACTGTAAATTAATTGTAAAGTGGGCAGCATTTTACCAGACAATCGTAATGTGGGCCAGAAAATCGTAATGTGGGCAGAGTTCACCAGAAAATCGTAATGTGGGCCTTTAGAAAATCATAATGTGGGCAGAGTTCACCAGAAAATCGTAATGTGGGCACCAGTCACCAGAAAATAGTAACGTGAGCAGCAGTCACCAGAAAATTGTAACGTGGGCAGCATTCACCAGACAATCGTAATGTGGGCAGCGTTCACCAGAATATCGTAATGTGGGACAGAAAATCGTAATGTGGGCAGAGTTCACCAGAAAATTGTAACATGGACAGCATTCACCAGACAATCGTAACTTGGGCAGTGTTCACCAGAAAATCGTAATGTGGGCCAGAAAATCGTAATGTGGGCAGCGTTCACCAGAAAATCGTAACGTGGACAGCATTCACCAGACAATCGTAACGTGGAGTGTTCACCAGAAAATCGTAATGTGGGCCAGAAAATCGTAATGTGGGCAGAGTTCACCAGAAAATCGCAATGTGGGCAGCAGTCACCAGAAAATCGCCATGTGGGCAGCAGTCACCAGAAAATTGCAATGTGGGCATCAGTCACCAGAAAATCCTAATGTGGGCAGCAGTCACCAGAATATCGTAATGTGGGCAGCAGTCACCAGAATATCGTAATGTGGGCAGCAGTCACCAGAAAAATCGCAATGTGGGCAGCAGTCACCAGAAAATCGCAATGTGGGCAGCAGTCACCAGAAAATCCTAATGTGGGCAGCATACACCAGAAAATCGTAATGTGGGCAGCAGACACCAGAAAATCGCAATGTGGGCAGCAGACACCAGAAAATCGCAATGTGGGCAGCAGACACCTGAAAATCGCAATGTGGGCAGCAGACACCTGAAAATCGTAATGTGGGCAGCAGACACCTGAAAATCGTAATGTGGGCAGCAGACACCTGAAAATCGTAATGTGGGCAGCAGACACCTGAAAATCACAATGTGGGCAGCAGTGACCAGAAAATCATAATGTGGGCAGCAGACACCAGAAAATCGCAATGTGGGCAGCAGTGACCAGAAAATCGCAATGTGGGCAGCAGACACTAGAAAAAAAAATGCACCTGTGAAAAAAAACCAATTCACTTACCTGACAGAAGTCTTCTCCTCTCCCGCAATCTGGCTCGCAGCTCCCCGAGTCCTCCTGCAGCACATCTCCCGCGCTGACAGGCAGAGTGCAGGGCTACGGCAAGATGGCTGCCGAAGCCCTGTACTAGAGACACAAATAGTCTCCAGTGTAGGGCTTCTTCGGCGGCCATCTTGCCGTAGCCCTGCTCTGCCTGCCGGAGACTATGCAGGCTGCTGGTGGAGCGGGGCTGCGGGGAATGAACTGGCGCAGCGTCTATTAGACGCTGCGGCCAGTTGAGCACCTTGCTGGGGGGTCCAGAGCAGCGCTCCCCCCACGCACAGTGAGCGGGCCCCAGAGCAGCCCCGGGCGGCCGGGCCCCCCTGCGGCTGAGAGAGTCGCATCCCCGGTAGGTACGCCGGTGGTGACAGCCTTTCCTCCTCCGGGCCCCTGACTTGCTAGGGGCCCCCCTGCAACTGCAGGGGCTGCAGGGTCTATTCCTACGCCCCTGTGTACAGTTGTGCCATACTCCTTCCATTTCTGAATGATCGCTTGAACAGTGCTCTGTGGGATGTTCAAGGCTTTGGCAATCTTTTTGAAGCCTAAGCCTGCTTTAAATTTCTCAATAACTTGATCCCTGACTTGATTTGTGTGTTCTTTGGACTTCACGGTGTTGTTGCTCCCAATATTCTCTTAGACAACCTCTGAGGCCCTCACAGAGTGGCTGTATTTGTACTAACATTAGATTACACACAGGTGCACTCTATTTAGTCATTAGCACTCATCAGGCAATGTCTATAGGCAACTGACTGCACGCAGATCAAAGGGGGCCGAATAATTATGCACACACCACTTTGCAGTTATTTATTTGTAAAAAAAATGTTTGGAATCATGTATGATTTTCGTTCCACTTCTCACATGTACACCACTTTGTGTTGGTCTTTCATGTGGAATTCCAATAAAATTGATTCATGTTTGTGGCAGTAATGTGACAAAATGTGGAAAACTTCAAGGGGGCCGAATACTTTTGCAACCCACTGTATATATAACCTTGGGAGCAGCTAAGCAAAAATGTGTAACTTACATTTTAATGGACAGCGAGGAGAGGGCCAGCGCATACCACAAAGGCTGCATCTAAAATGACCAACAGCTCACATGTGCAGCACCTCTAATAAGCTATTAGAGTTAGTAATAGTAGTTATTTATGCATATGATTTGCATCTGAATTGAATGTGAAGTGTGCAGATAGCTTATTAGAGGTGCTGCACATGTGAGCTGTTGGTCATTTCAGATGCAGCCTTTGTGATATGCGCTATCCCTCTCCTCGCAGGATATTTACTAAACCTGGTGCCTCCATGATCCAGGAGTTTCTTGAAGATGTTCTCCTTCAATTATTGTGTCCTCCTTGTACCCAGAGCCAGGATAAGGTCCTCCAGCACCCAAGGCTGAGACACCAAAGTGCGCCCCTCCATCCCTCCCACCCCAGCCGTCACACACTGATTGCTATTAGACTAAGAGACGCCCCAGGGCCCCCAAACCCCCGAAACCTTAATCTCGAATTATCTGTCTTGCAGTCATTGCTATTTATCTCCTTTTCTTATTTCTCTCTGCTTCAAATACAATAGAGGAATCATAGCTGAGTGAGTTGTGTGCCCCCTCCTACACTGTGCCCTGAGGCTGGAGCCTCTCTCGCCTCTGCCTCGGCCCGGCCCTGCTTGTACCTCATGTGTCCTTCGCTCCCCTTTTCTGTCCCCATCTGTCCCCTTGTGTCCTCTGCTCCCTCCTTCTTTCCCCATGTGTCCTCCGCTCCCCATACGTCCTCCGCGGAGGAGGACACATGACAGCGTTTCATATCGGCAGGCATTCGTCAATCAGGGACTCCCTGAATTTGGCATATAAGATGCAGGGATTTTTACTCATCAATTTTTTGGGGGAAATGTGCATCTTACATAAAGAAAAATATGGTATATGGTTGATAAATAGAGCTCACTACTCTTACATAGGGGTGGGGGGCAACTGCATTTGGGCCTATGCGTCCCTTTTGGGAGAATATGCCCTTTGCCCAGCAACACGAAGTGTGAGGTGCAGGAGAAGTAATAGCCGATTTATACTGATTTGTACTAAAAAACAATACTGATGGCAAGGTGCAATGTTCTGTGCTGCTTTTCATCATGTCTTTGTGTGATAAGTGTTATAATATAATAAACTATTTTTAACATTTTCGAAAGACCTGACTCAGAAGCAGGAAATAATCCAAGGATTGGCCACAGGTGTGCTTCCCGTGTATACAAGTCCTATCTAACCTTCTCCTTCTGCTGTTCTGTTGGGGTTGTGCTGTCGCTGTGAAGTTGTGACGCGGCCTGGCAGAGTGCTCAGTAATTATACAGGCACCTTACTGGGGCATTTGTGAATGCAGATGTGTTTCCAGCGAGGTGACTGAGGCCCCGGTGTTCCCAGAGAGGAGGTAATGAGACAGGCAGAAAGATGTATTCGCCTCGCTCTCCCGAGAAGCGTTTATCATGGAGGCGGCGTACGCCTGACCCCTCTCCTTGTGTTTAATCAGGGAGCCGAGGCTGTGATTAAAGTGAGATTGGAGCTGCGGCGGATGAGACGAAGCATCTGCAGGACTCACGACTCATTCCACCACAGCTAATTCCAGGCTGCATTAATACGCCGCCACGAGTCGCTCGCCATTCGCTGCTCTGTGTGTGTGTGCGCCCGGCGTACTGGCAGTTCTGCAGATCAGATCCACTCTTACCCACAAATCACCCACCTGCCCCCCAGAGAGAGGGAAGCCTCCTGCTGCTGCAGGAACATGCAGGTCGTACACTACAGAGACACACACCGTTACTTAGGGCTTGCTGGGTGCATAACCATGCTAGTAACCACACTATCATATTCAAATATACAAAGTGCAAACAGATTAGCACACCATGTTCAAGTTTAACTGCTGCGCTCACCAGATTCTGTACCTAGTTTTTTGAAAGGCTACAGTTTATCTTACAAAAGTCCTCAAGAATTAATTCAGAAGATATTTTCCATCCACCTTTAGGATCACTGTTAGAGGTTCAGTGGGAGAATACAGTTGAATTCACCACTCCTAGAAAAATACAAAAAATCTCCACATAGGGTGATAACGTTCAGATTATCAGTAATATGCAACACGCCACCCAAAAGTTGTGAAGGCTGATGTCAAGAAATTCATAGACCCACACCCCCTCTCCTTATATGCTCACCAAATTCAGACCACCTTAATTAATGGTGGATTTTAGGCAGTGTTCATCTCCTTATGTACATGGTAAAGTCCTGCAAGGAAAACAATTCTCGACATAGGGTAATACTGTTCAAATAAAATTAAATTAAAATAAACTCCTCAGTGGTGTCACTTTGTGAAAACCGTGCTCTCATTCCATGCCGTGGAGGTCCCACTCCCTACACAACAATATGCTCACCAGATAGAGCCCACCTCTATAGACAGGTGGAAACAGCGCTCAGTGCAGCCTTGCGAACAAAATTCTCTCACTCCTGTTCATAAAATTTAACCTCTCCTGAGGTCTTTTATTCCGATAGATCTTGTGACAGCTCGGGCTGGAAGCAGTAGATTTGGGCGCATGAGACAAGTGGACAAAAAGGGCGCTCCATTCACTTCCATTATAAATATCGTTTAATGGGCGCTGAACGGGGAAAATAAGGCGCCCGGAGATTTTTAAGGATTTATAACTATGTTTGTGATGATTTAAGTTTACAAAATGAGCCCGTGACGAATAACGTTTATGAAGATACTAAATCACTATTTCTAAAACATTTCTAACACATTATTATCCACCCAAAAAAATAATTTACATTTTTTTTCTTTACATTTTTTATTTATTAATGTCTGTAAAACATTATTATCCATAGGGGGTTTTAGGTTTAGGCACCAACAGGGGGGTCTTAGGTTTAGGCACCAACTGGGGGGTCTTAGGTTTAGGCACCAACAGGGGGGTCTTAGGTTTAGGCACCAACAGGGGGGTCTTAGGTTTAGGCACCAACAGGGGGGTCTTAGGTTTAGGCACCAACAGGGGGGTCTTAGGTTTAGGCACCAACAGGGGGGTCTTAGGTTTAGGCACCAACAGGGGGGTCTTAGGTTTAGGCACCAACAGGGGGGACTTAGGTTTAGGCACCAACAGTGGGGTCTTAGGTTTAGGCACCAACAGGGGGGTCTTAGGTTTAGGCACCACCAGGGGGGTCTTAGGTTTAGGCACCAACAGGGGGTCTAGGGGTTAGGGATAGGTACAGGGAGGGTTTTTAATAAACGAAAATATAAGTTTCACTTTACAAACAGGGAAGATTAACGTTTTAAGAATTGCCGATCTCATACACATTATTTAGTGATTTATAAATTCTTAAAACACTATTTATAAACGAAATTCTACACAATAATTTCTATAAACGATATTTCCATTTATCGTTTATACCACGCGCCCTTTTTTCCCGACGCCCTTTTCGTACGTACGCGCTCGGGCTACAGACATCCAGTCTGTAGCCCGAGCTGTCACAAGATCTATCGGAATAAAAGACCTCAGGAGAGGTTAAATTTTATGAACAGGAGTGAGAGAATTTTGTTCGCAAGGCTGCACTGAGCGCTGTTTCCACCTGTCTATAGAGGTGGGCTCTATCTGGTGAGCATATTGTTGTGTAGGGAGTGGGACCCCCACGGCATGGAATGAGAGCACGGTTTTCACAAAGTGACACCACTGAGGAGTTTATTTTAATTTAATTTTATTTGAACAGTATTACCCTATGTTGAGAATTGTTTTCCTTGCAGGACTTTACCATGTACATAAGGAGATGAACACTGCCTAAAATCCACCATTAATTAAGGTGGTCTGAATTTGGTGAGCATATAAGGAGAGGGGGTGTGGGTATATGAATTTCTTGACATCAGCCTTCACAACTTTTGGGTGGCGTGTTGCATATTACTGATAATCTGAACGTTATCACCCTATGTGGAGAATTTTTGTATTTTTCTAGGAGTGGTGAATTCAACTGTATTCTCCCACTGAACCTCTAACAGTGATCCTAAAGGTGGATGGAAAATATCTTCTGAATTAATTCTTGAGGACTTTTGTAAGATAAACTGTAGCCTTTCAAAAAACTAGGTACAGAATCTGGTGAGCGCAGCAGTTAAACTTGAACATTGTAACTAATATTGGAAACCACTGCAGCGACCCCAGAGACTGGCGGTAGACCTATCACATAGATTTGTTTAGACTGTGGCGCAATAATTAATTAATATAAGATTAGCACACCAGGTAGCGTTATATAGGTATTTATTCCATCAGCGTTGTCATTGTTAAAGGGATACTGTAGGGGGTCGGGGGAAAATGAGCTGAACTTACCCGGGGCTTCTAATGGTCCCCCGCAGACATCCTGTGCCCGCGCAGCCACTCACCGATGCTCCGGCCCCGCCTCCTGTTCACTTCTGGTATTTCAGACTTTAAAGTCAGAAAACCACTGCGCCTGCGTTGCCGTGTCCTCTCTCCCGCTGATGTCACCAGGAGTGTACTGCGCAGACACAGACCATACAGGGCCTGCGCTGTTCACTCTTGATGACATCAGCGGGATCGAGGACACGGCGACGCAGGCGCAGTGGTTTTCAGACATTAAAGTCAGAAATTCCAGAAGTGAACCGGAGGCGGGGCCGGAGCATCGGTAAGCGGCTGCGCGGGCACAGGATGTCTGCGGGGGACCATTAGAAGCCCCGGGTAAGTTCAGCTCATTTTCCCCCGACCCCCCTACAGTATCCCTTTAAAGTGGAGCTGGACTCTTGCACAGGACACAAGGAAAACAGAACAGAAATGCTCCCTGGATGTATTTAAAGAGTTTTGCCTGTGTAATTCCCACTCATCTGTGTCTAATCACTAGTTGTAATTTGATCTCCCCCCTGTGTCACATGACTGCCTATGGCAGATAAGCAGATTTGAAAGCCCAGGCTGTAAACAATATGTCTGCTTCCATCAATCAGGAAGTAGAAACTGTGCAGATTTATTTTAGGATTTGTATCAGATGTAACAAATATATGTTTTTGTTTAAAGGTTATTATGCTGTTGTGTATCTTTTAGAGCAGAGAGGAGGTCTGAGTTCAGGTGCGCTTTAAGGCTGACAATTGTTTCAAGCACAGGAAGGACAATAACTTACTGTGGTTTGATAAAGGGGACCCCACATGGCCCCTAAACAATTGTCAGCCTTAACAATGACAAAACGGAGGCATAAATAACTACCCTCCTTCCCTGAAATTAAGACATCCCCTACAAGTAAGTCCTAGCAAGCAGGAATTGTACATAACGCTCCCTGGTGTGCTGACCTGCTTTGGAGTCTGCTACTGTGAGAAGTGAGACGATATTTCTCGTGTGGCCAGAATGTCTGTCTCCTTCCGTCGGTGATCATGTCTCCCCCCCCCCCCCCCCCCCCCCACATTCGCCCCTCACCATCAGCATCTTCCAGTCCCGTGCCAGTCTGTGTGGCGGTGCTCAGGAGATGCTGAAGAGGGTCAGGCTGTATTTATGGCTCCTTCTACTCTGCAGCCTCCCAGTGATGCCCCCCAACCCCTCTCCAGCACTGAAGGATGGAGCACAGGAATACATGTTATGCCACATAGAACCAAAACATGAAGCCCACCCGCCTAGCATTCAGCAGGTCCGCAGTGTGAGACCTAATGAGGCATGAACTCCACCTGTGATGGTGTCCTGTGCAGGGGCGTAACTAGAAATCACTTGGTCCCCCCGCAAAACTTTGGTTGGGGACCTCTCCTGCTGAGTGGGCCCCACACCAGGCTTTACTGGTCCTGTGGTATCTGACTATATATCTATAATACATATTATACACTAGCAGTCTATAATATAGTGCAGCTCCCTCTGGTGGTCAGGCCTGGACTCCACAAGACCTGTGATGGTGTCCTGTGGTATATATCTATAATACATATTACACACTAGCAGTCTACAATGAAGTGCAACTCCCCCTGGTGGTCAGGCCTGGAAGTCTCAGACATATGAAGGTAATGGGCCTGATTCACAAAGCGGTGCAAACTTTTTCGCGGACTTTTGCGCGCGCAAAGTGCCGCGATTTGCGCGATCGCGGACTTTTACGCGTGCAATTTGCGGCAAATTGCGCGCGCAAAAGTCCGCGATCGCGCGAATCGCGGCACTTTGCGCGCGCAAAAGTCCGTGAAAAAGTTTGCACCGCTTTGTGAATCAGGCCCATTGAGTGGTATCTGGCTATATATCTACAATACATACAATATATTATCAGCCTATAATATGGTGCAGCTCCAAAGTGACCTGTTGTGTCTGCCTATACAGTACATCTATAATACACATACAGTATACTCTTGTTATAGTAAACTCTGATATAATAAATCTCTGCATATAGTTAACTCAGTTCTCGGGTCCTAGCAAATCCGTCAGTATAAATATACAATGTATGACCAATTCTGATATAGTAGACTACTTTTCCTGGTCCTTTGGAGTTTACTATAAAGTGGTTCTACTCTAATACACTATCAGCCTAAAATATGGAGCAACGCCCTCTGGTGGTCAGGCCTGGACTTCACAAGACCTGTGAAGCTGTCCTGTGGTATCTGACTATAGATCTATAATACATATAATACACTATCAGTCTATAATGTAATGCATTTCCCTCTAATGCTAGCTTTTATTGTACATACTGTAGGTAGCAGAGATCAGCGCACACTGTAGCTAGTTTATTATCAATACAGGTACATAGTAACAACTTATACTGTACATACTGGGGGTAGCAGAGATCAGCACACACAGCAGCTAGTTTACTATCAGTACAGGCACAGAATAACAGCTTATACTGTACTTAGTAGAGGCAGCACAGATCAGCACGCACTGCAGCTAGTTTACTATCAGTACAGGCACAGAGTAACAGCTTATACTATACATACTGGAGGGAGCAGAGATCATCACACGTTGCAGCTAGTTTACTATCAGTACAGGCACAAAGTAACAGCTTATACTGTACATATTGGAGGTAGCACAGATCAGCACAGACTGCAGCTAGTTTACTATCAGTGCAGGCACAGAGTAATAGCTTATACTGTGCATACAGGAGGCAGCAGAGATCAGCACACACTGCAGCTCGTTTACTATCAGTACAGGCACAAAGTAACAGTTTATATTGTACATACTGGTGGTAGAAGAGATCAGCACACACTACAGCTAGTTTACTATCAGTACAGGCACAGAGTAACAGCTTATACTGTATTTAGTGGAGGCAGCACAGATCAGTACGCACAGCAGCTAGTTTACTATCAGTATAGGTACAGAGTAACAGATTATACTATACATACTGGAGGTAGCCAAGATCAGCACACACTGCAGGTAGTTTACTATCAGTATAGGTACAGAGTAACAGATTATACTGTGCATACTGGAGATAGTCGAGATTAGGACACACTGCAGGTAGTTTACTATCAGTACAGGCACAGAGTAACAGCTTATATGGTACATAATGGAGGTAGCCGAGATCAGCACACACTGCAGGTAGTTTACTATTGTAACCCCCCCCAAAAGAGGGATACACATTACTTAACCTTCCTGGCGGTAAGCCCGAACTGAGCTCGGGCTATGCCGCGCAGGAGGATTTCTCAGGCCCTGCTGGGTCGATTTGCATAAATCTTTTTTTGCAACACGCAGCTAGCACTTTGCTAGCTGTGTGTGCACTCTGCCGCTCGTCGCGCCGTGCCGCGCCCCCCAACAGACCCCGTGCGCTGCCTGGCCAATCAGTGCCAGGCAGCGCTGAGGGGTGGATCGGGACACCCAATGACGTCACGACGGGGGAAGCCCTCCAGGGGACCCGGCGGCCATACAGTAAGGACAGCGGCAGTCGGCTGGACACTACCCAGAGGCCGGAGGTGGCAGACCCTGATTAACCTCTACCTAAAGACATTGGCAGTCAGATGAGTATAGGCCTGAGAGCCACATCTAAGCCATAAAGTGTGTACAGTTAGCAGCCAGTGTCCAGCGCAAGCTTGCTGATGATAGCGACCTAGAACCTGGAGAGGCCCATATTGTATCCCTGAGTGCTATTGCTAAAGACTGCCTATGTAAGAGTGCTGAGAATCACAGAGACTTTGTGCTGAGAATACAGTTATTTATGCAGAAGAAAGCTGCTGATCTAAAGTGAGACAAGTTGCTATTGCTTATAAAAAATCCAGGCCCTACTGTCTCTGAGATACATTCATAGCCTCCATAGAGCACCCTGCTGAGCTGACACAGCCCCCGTTTGCCTATGGTCCTGTTACATAGAGATATTATCCCTGTCAAGTCCGTTTCAAGTCAAGCATTAAACTTCTGATGTTGATGTGTTCTGCATGATTACAAAGTCTTTGATATATAAAGAGAACCTGTCAGTATTACACAGTTAAGTGAAGAGGAGGAGTTGCCTAGCATCTTGTGATACTAAAATGTGCTACAGAGAAAGTAAACTGTCATCTGATCAAGATACAGAGTTAACCGACTTGGATTACAAGTTTTGCATCAACTCTAATTCAGAGCTTATTCAGTTTTGTATTTTCATTTTCAAATATATAATTTTAATACATTACCTAATTCTGACACATTTGCAATTTACAGAACACATTCTGTATTTTAAACTATGCAACAGAGCTGAGCTAATGACCCTTTGAACTTCCCTGCAGTAAAATTTTTATCTGAAGCTGTTTTTTCACTGTTTCTTTGCTCTATAAGTGCTTCAGAAAATAGCACTGTAGCTGACCCAAGTTGGGTCGTAGAGATCAGAGAAGCTCTTTTGCATAGATAACTGAAGTTTTTTTGTTGTTTTGTTTTTTAACTCTTCCTGTACTGGAAACAATATAAGAATCATCCCTTTGCTACTAATGCTTTATTTCTTAGCGGTACTACATATACAATTCCTCATATCATAAGTTTTTTTTTCACTTCAGTGTCACTTTAATTGGTAAACCAGCGTTTGTAGTGCGGCTGAAACCCTGGCTTTACTCATTTATTTATGAGAAGCACCCCCCTCCCCGGCACAGATGAGTAAAGTGATTGGTTCGGGAGATGGAATCATCTCCAATCTCTGCATTCTCCATCATAGAACAGATTTTACAAGTAATTTACCAACAACAGAGGCGGGTTCCTGGGGGGGCACAAGAGATGAATGCACCCGCCCGGCGGCCCGTCTATATTCCCGGCACGGACGTCGGACCAGAGACTGCAGCGCAGAGAGAGGCACTAATTGCATTCTTCTCTGCGTCTCGCTCAGTAATTATATTTGTGCTGCCGCGGCTGGGATTTCCCAGGGGAGCGGAGGGTGATCAGCGGAGAGATGACGGCCCTATCGGATGTGAGTCCGTCGCGGCTCGTGGATCCCCGTGATTAAAAATCAGGACTTCGCAGTGTGATCAGGGAGCGCAGTGACAGAGGCGACCGGTGGGGAAGGGGTCGGTGGAGGGCAACGGGGCAGGGGACCCCTGAGTAACTGCGACCACAATGAGCGCACTACAGAGGCGACCGGTGGGGAAGGGGTCGGTGGAGGGCAACGGGGCAGGGGACCCCTGAGTAACTGCGACCACAATGAGCGCACTACAGAGGCGACTGGCGGGGAAGGGGTCGGTGGAGGGCAGCGGGGCGGGTGATCCCTGGGTGACAGCGACCACAATGAGCGCGCTATCTACACTAATGAGCCCGCCGGCGTGTGTTACGAAGAACTGGACGCTATCTGAATAATTTACCAGTTTGACGCCTCTGATTCTACATCTTACAGCCAGGAGCGGATCTAAATACACTGCCTCATGGTTTAATAAGCACAGCGCCAGAATGGGCACAAACAAAGCTTGAACGACATAAAATCTGTTTTAATAGTCAAATCTGGTCACATGGCCTGTAGTAGTCTAGCTGAAGGAGTTAACAGTAGGCTTTGTTGGCAGGGTGGTTGCTTTGTTCACTATCTAATGCTCTGCAATTGCAGGGGTAGGGGGACTGATCCATTCCTGTAATCCTGCAACTGCAAGACAAGTGGGAGTTTCCTGATGGGGAGTGGCTCTCACTGCGGACCACAGGAACTCCACCCACCTCTTTCCCTTGCTGCTCAGAGATTGACTCTTTGTGGTCAGCACTGCAGATGCATTTTATTATGAGACTGAGCTGGAGCTGCAGTGATGGCCACAAAAAGTGAACCTCTTGCCAGCAGAGGGAGGAGGTGATTGGTTAGGTGATCTGTGTACACAGGGATTGACTGGTTATTCTCCCTGACTGCTTTATGCAGGTGATGATAGCATAAGGGGAGGAGCTTGGACAATGTAGTTTTATTTTAGTTATTACTACAATCAAAGAGGTGTAATTCACAGAACTTTGTCCATTGCTAATTCATGCAAATTGACTATTCTATTCATCAGAATGGGATGCTAATGATGTAGAGAGATGCAGCAGAATACATGGTGGCCTGAGGGCATTTCATTGTCTAAGCAGATGAACTGAGAGGTTTAAATAATACATTAAAAAACAACACACCTGAGAGTGATATGGAGACTGCCATATGTGTTTCTCTGCCTCAAACACTCTTAGCCACAGCCCCTGAACAAGCATGCAGATCAGCTGTTTCTGACTGAAGTGTGACTAGATTAGCTGCATGCTTGTTTCTGGTGTGATTCAGACACTACTGCAGCCAAATAGATCAGCAGGGCTGACAGGGAACTGGTATTGTTTAACAGTAAATAAATATGGCAGCCTCCATATGCCTCTCACTTCAGTTGTCCTTTAAAAAGAAAATATATATGCCATATTTTTCACATATATAGGGGTGCACTCATCCTGCTGCAGGATAACCCGGAGCAAGACAATTGCACCGCACTACTGTACCGTTCATATCACCCTGCGGCAGAGTCTGGCTACAGGGTAATTTGCATAGCCCCACCCCCCACACTGGTGATGTGCTCCTTGTCCATAAGGGTCCTCCAGCAAAAATTGATGCAGCCCCCTTTGTACATGACATAACAGCTGCTTCATATTAGCATGTGTGGTTTGGATATGAAGTGATCATCCAACATATGTGGCTGAGGGGGGGGGGGGGGGGTGTGTGTGTGTGTGTGTGTGTGTGTGTGTGTGTGTGTGTGTGTGTGTGTGTGTGTGTGTGTGTGTGTGTGTGTGTGTGTGTGTGTGTGTGTGTGTGTGTGTGTGTGTGTGTGTGTGTGTGTGTGTGTGTGTGTGTGTGTGTGTGTGTGTGTGTGTGTGTGTGTGTGTGTGTGTGTGTGTGTGTGTGTGTGTGTGTGTGTGTGTGTGTGTGTGTGTGTGTGTGTGTGTGTGTGTGTAGGCACATGCAGTGGGGGGTGCTCTGGGTGCCCAGGCACCCCCCTTTTTAAAATCAGTAAAAAAAGGCCCCTCTGATCGCGCAAAATGAGCCCCGCTGCCTACCGCGGTAAGCTCCGCCCACCCGCGAGAAGCTCCGCCTCCTCCTGGGGCACTTTCAGGTGAAGAGGTCTGGATAGGAATCCTAGTGTGGCATACTGACCTCACCCTCCACCTAGGACCCATACTGACCTCTACCTCCCCAAGCACCCATAGTGACTTCTTCCTCACCCACAGGGACCTCTCCATTCACCTAGCACCCACAGTGACTTCTCCCTCCCCAGCTCCCACAGTGACCTCTCCATCCACCTAGCACCCACAGTGACCTCTCCCTCCACCTAGCACCTACAGTGACCTCTCCCTCCACCTAGCACCCACAGTGACTTCTCCCTCCCCAGCACCCACAGTGACCTCTCCATCCACCTAGCACCCACAGTGTCCTCTCCATCCACCTAGCACCCACAGTGACCTCTCCCTCCACCTAGCACCTACAGTGACCTCTCCCTCCCCCAGCACCCACAGTGACCTCTCCCTCCCCCAGCACCCACAGTGACCTCTCCCTGCCACAGTGACCTCTCCCTCCACCTAGCACCCACAGTGACATCTCCTTCCCCAGCACCCACAGTGACCTCTCCCTCCACCTAGCACCCACAGTGACCTCTCCCTCCACCTAGCACCCACAGTGAGCTCTCCCTCCCACAGTGACCTCTCCCTCCACCTAGCACCCACAGTGACCTCTCCCTGCGCCTAGCACCCACAGTGACCTCTCCCTCCACCAGCACCCACAGTGACCTCTCCCTCCACCTAGCACCCACAGTGACCTCTCCCTGCGCCTAGCACCCACAGTGACCTCTCCCTCCACCAGCACCCACAGTGACCTCTCCATCCACCTAGCACCCACAGTGACCTCTCCCTCCACCAGCACCCACAGTGACCACTCCCTCCCACAGTGACCTCTCCATCCACCTAGCACCCACAGTGACCTCTCCCTCCCACAGTGACCTCTCCCTCCACCTAGTACCCACAGTGACCTCTCCTTCCACCTAGCACCCACAGTGACCTCTCCCTGCACCTAGCACCCACAGTGACCTCTCCCTGCACCTAGCACCCACAGTGACCTCTCCCTCCCACAGTGACCTCTCCCTGCCACAGTGACCTCTCCCTGCCACAGTGACCTCTCCCTCCACCTAGCACCCACAGTGACATCTCCTTCCCCAGCACCCACAGTGACCTCTCCCTCCCACAGTGACTTCTCCCTCCACCTAGCACCCACAGTGACCTCTCCCTCCACCTAGCACCCACAGTGACCTCTCCCTGCACCTAGCACCCACAGTGACCTCTCCCTCCACCAGCACCCACAGTGGCCTCTCCCTCCCACAGTGACCTCTCCCTGCCACAGTGACCTCTCCCTCCACCTAGCACCCACAGTGACATCTCCTTCCCCAGCACCCACAGTGACCTCTCCCTCCACCTAGCACCCACAGTGACCTCTCCCTCCACCTAGCACCCACAGTGACCTCTCCCTCCACCTAGCACCCACAGTGACCTCTCCCTCCCACAGTGACCTCTCCCTCCACCTAGCACCCACAGTGACCTCTCCCTCCACCAGCACCCACAGTGACCTCTGCCTCCACCTAGCACCCACAGTGACCTCTCCCTGCGTCTAGCACCCACAGTGACCTCTCCCTCCACCTAGCACTCACAGTGACCTCTCCCTCCACCAGCACCCACAGTGACCACTCCCTCCCACAGTGACCTCTCCATCCACCTAGCACCCACAGTGACCTCTCCTTCCACCTAGCACCTACAGTGACCTCTCCCTCCCCCAGCACCCACAGTGACCTCTCCCTCCCACAGTGACCTCTCTCTCCACCTAGTACCCACAGTGACCTCTCCCTCCCCCAGCACCCACAGTGACCTCTCCCTCCCACAGTGACCTCTCCCTTCTTCAGCTCTAGCAGTGATCCTGCCTACCCCAGCACCCACACTGACCTATCCTTCCCCCAGCACCCACAGTGGTCTTTCCCTCCCCCAGAGGCTACCCTCCTGTCCCCTGCAGCACTTACAGGGACCTCCCATCCCAAAAGCAGCGCCCACACTGATCTCTCCCAACACACAGCATCCACAACTACTCCCTCCTCCAATAACTACAATGACCTCTCCCAGCACCCACAGTGACCTCTCCCTCCCACAATGACCTCTCCCTCCACCTAGCACCCACAGTGACCTCTCCCTCCCCAGCACCCACAGTGACCTCCCCTTCCTCCAGCACTCATACTGACCTCTTCCTTCCACAGAACCCACAGTGACCTACCCTTCCACCAGCACCCACACTGACCTCTACCTCCCCCAGCAACCACACTGACCTCTACCTCCCCTAGCAACAACTATGCCATTCATAGCAGTACCCACAGTGACCTCCCACTCCCTGCACCCACCGCAATCCCACCGATATTCAGCACCCACATTACACTCAACCAGTAACCCCCACTATAGCAATCACCCAGTACTTGCACCAAGCAACTTTCACCTAATACTTATATCCGACCTCCATATGGCACTTAGTACTTGCATCATTCACCCTATAGCTGGCACCCAGTACTCACACTCACTTGGCACAGTATTTGCACATTATCTGAACTCACATAAACCAGTACTAGCACCCAAAGTACCTGCACTCAGAATCCACATGGCACACAATGCCCACCCATAGCTAGCACCTAGTGCAGGCAATGCACCAATGTACCTGCACCCAACACCCACATGTTTCATCTGCAGTAGTTCCAGTTGCACTAAGCCTCCACTTGGTGCCCAGCACAAACACAAAGCCATCACAGATTACATCCAGTACTTGCACCCAGAACTCACAAGGGACTGAGTAACTGCAATCAACACCTACATGATGCTTGACACCAACCCATACAGCCAGAATGCACATGACACCCTGTGCCAGCACCCAGAACCCACCACATGGCACCCAGCTTCTGCATTTATCACCCACATGACAACAAATACCCCACTAGCCAGCACCCATTACCCAGATGTTACCATGTACTTGCTCCCAGTACCCAATTGGCACTCAGTATTAGTACCTAAGACCCACATGACACCCTATAACCCCCATAATCAACACCCACATGGCACAGTACTCACACAGCACAAAGTTCCAAAGCCATTATATGCACCTAGTACCCGTCCATGACCAGCACCCAAATAGCACCCAGTACCCACCCTTGGTCTGAACCCATATGAGACTCAGTACTCTCCCATGGCACACATCCAGACCACACATGGCACTCCCTACTCACTCATGTCCAACACTCACATGGCTCCCTGTACCAATTAGCACTCACATGGCACCCACTATTGTTTATCGCCTTCTGCTACTCATTCAGCACCCAATATAGCATAGCATCCACTGCAAATAAACACCCAATACAAACTGGACCTTGGTACCCACAGCAGCATGACACGGACTGTACTTTGGCACATCGGCACCCACTGCAAATTAACACAAACTGGACCTTTGCGTCTTACCACCCACTGCATCTGGGCACCCACTGCACCTTGGCACTTACTGCAGTTTTGCATCTACTAATGCTTAGCAACCACTGCATATTGGCAACCACTTCTTCTTTGCCTGAAAAGAAGCTTGGGTGCTGATCTAGATGGACAGAGGTCCCAGTAATGAAAGGTGAATTCATGCCTACATCAGGCTCCACTGTGCCCACTCTAATAGTGCGCACCTATGACTGCTGATTTGAGGGTGGTGGCACCAAAGAAGTTGGTTGGAAGAAGACACAAAGTCTGCCTGATACTTCTATAAAGGTGTGTGTGTGTGTGTGTGTGTGTGTGTGCGTGCGTGTGTGTGGTGGTGGTGGGGGGGGGGGGGGGTTAAGACTGCCTAGTGCTTTCTGGAGAAGGGGTATTACATACACAATTTAGCACGATTTATCGATTAGGGCCCCTTTTTAAAATTTGAGCACCCCCCCTTGAGAATCCTCTGCACGGCCCTGTGTGTGTGTGTGTGTGTGTATATGGGTGCGTGTGTGTGTATATGAGTGTGTGTGTGTGTGTGTGTGTGTGTGTGTGTACATGAGTGTGTGTGTATATGTATATATGTGTGTGTGTGTGTGTGCGTATGGGTGTGTGTGTGTGTGTGTGTGTGTTTGTACATGAGAGTGTGTGTGTATATGTATATATGTGTGTGTGTGTGTATATGTGTGTGTGTATATGAGTGTGTGTGTATGAGTATGTGCGTGTGTGTATATGTGTGTGTGTGTGTATGAGTATGTGTGTGTGTATATGTGTGTGTGTGTGTGTGTGTGTGTGTGTGTGTGTGTGTGTGTGTGTGTGTGTGTGTGTGTGTGTGTGTATATGAGTGTGTGTGTATATGAGTGTGTGTGTGTATATGGGTGATTGTGTGTGTGTGTGTGTATATGAGTGTGTGCGCGTATATGTGTGTGTATATGTGTGTGTGTATATGAGTGTGTGTGTATATGAGTGTGTGTGTATATATGTGTGTGTATATGGGTGTATGTGTGGGTGTGTGTATGGGGTGTGTGCATGGCCGTTTCTAGGGCCGTGCGGCCCGTGCCGCTGCCCTGGGCGCAGAGGAAGGGGGGCGCTGTGATAGCGGGGGAGCCGGAGCCGCGGTGAGGGCAGCCCGACCTCTCCCTCCCTCTCCCCGAGCCGCCCTCCATGCTCCCCCCGTCGGACTGCAGGCAGCAGAGTCAGCGCGCAGGGAAGCGCTGCTGTACACAGTTGTTACTCACCTCCCTGGATCCGATCGCCGCTCCCGCCCTGCTGGTCTCCTCTCTGCAATAGCCTCTGATACACACGCGGCTGCTTCCTATGTAAACAGGAAGCAGCGTGTGTATCAGCAGCTACATTGCAGAGAGGAGACCAGCAGGGCGGGAGCGGCGATCGGATCCTGGGAGGTGAGTAACAACTGTGTACAGCAGCGCTTTCCTGCGCGCTGACTCTGCTGCCTGCAGTCCGACGGGGGGAGCATGGAGGGCGGCTCGGGGAGAGGTCGGGCTGCCCTCACCGCGGCTCCGGCTCCCCCCGTCATTATGAGTGGGCACCTACCTACTTAACCTATACTGGGGGCCACTACCTATCTATCCTATACTGGGGGGCACCTACCTAATCTAACCTGTACTGGGGGCAGCTAACTATATAACCTATACTGGGGGACAGCTACCTATCTAACCTATACTGGGGGCAGCTACCTATCTATCCTATACTGGGGGCAGCTACCTATCTATCCTATACTGGGGGCAGCTACCTATCTATCCTATACTGGGGGCACCTACCTAATCTAACCTGTACTGGGGGCAGCTACCTATATAACCTATACTGGGGGACAGCTACCTATCTAACCTATACTGGGGGGCACTACCTATCTATCCTATACTGGGGGGCACCTACCTAATCTAACCTGTACTGGGGGCAGCTACCTATATAACCTATACTGGGGGACAGCTACCTATCTAACCTATACTGGGGGCAGCTACCTATCTATCCTATACTGGGGGCAGCTACCTATCTATCCTATACTGGGGGGCACCTACCTAATCTAACCAGTACTGGGGGGCAGCTACCTATCTAACCTATACTGGGGGGCAGCTACCTATCTAACCTATACTGGGGGGCAGCTACCTATCTAACCTTTACTGGGGGGCAGCTACCTATCTATCCTATACTGGGGGGCACCTACCTAATCTAACCTGTACTGGGGGGCAGCTACCTATCTAACCTATACTGGGGGGCAGCTACCTATCTAACCTATGCTGGGGGGCAGCTACCTATCTAACCTATGCTGGGGGGCAGCTACCTATCTAATCTATACTGGAGGCACCTACCTAATCTAACCTATACTGGAGGCACCTACCTAATCTAACCTATACTGGGGGCACCTACCTAATCTAACCTATACTGGGGGCACCTACCTAATCTAACCTATACTGGGGGCACCTACCTAATCTAACCTATACTGAGGGGCAGCTACCTAATCTAACCTATACTGGGGGGCAGCTACCTATCTAACCTATACTGGGGGCACTTATCTAACCTGTATTGGGGGCACCTACCTACCTAGCTAGCCTATACAGGTGGCAACTATACTGGCTACCTATACTGGGGGCACCTACCTAATCTAACCTGTACTGGGGGGGCAGCTACCTATCTAACCTATATTGGGGGGCACTTACCTAATCTAACCTGTACTGGGGGGCAGCTACCTATCTATCCTATACTGGGGGCAGCTACCTATCTATCCTATACTGGGGGCAGCTACCTAATCTAACCTATACTGGGGGCACCTACCTAATCTAACCTATACTGGGGGCACCTACCTAATCTAACCTATACTGAGGGGCAGCTACCTAATCTAACCTATACTGGGGGGCAGCTACCTATCTAACCTATACTGGGGGCACTTATCTAACCTGTATTGGGGGCACCTACCTACCTAGCTAGCCTATACAGGTGGCAACTATACTGGCTACCTATACTGGGGGCACCTACCTAACTAACCTATACTGGGGGGACCTAACTATCTAACCTATGCTGGGGGCAACTATACTGGCTACCTATATTGGAGGTACCTACCTAGCTAACCTGTACTGGGGGCACCTACTTATCTAACTTGTGCCTGCCTATCTAACATATACTGGGGGCAACTATACTGGCTACCTATACTGGAGGCAACTACCTGGCTAACCTATACTGGGGGCAAATTTACTGGCTCACCTATGCCTGGCCACCTATACTCGGGGGAGACCTATAGCTGGCTAACTATACCGGGGGGGGGGCGCAATTTTACACCCTCGCCCTGGGTGCATTTTAGCCTAGAAACTGCACTGGGTGTGTATGTGTGTGTGTGTGTGTATCAGAGTGTGTGTGTGTGTATTAGTGTGTGTGTGTGTATTAGTGTGTGTGTGTGTGTGTGTCTATGGGTGTGTGTGTGTATGAGTTTGTGTGTGAGTATGAGTGTGTGTATGTGTGTGTGTGGTGTATGTGTGTGTGTGTGCGTGTATATGAGTGTGTGTGTGTGTATGGGTGTGTGTGTGTGTGAGTGTGTGTATATGAGTGTGTGTGTGTATAAGTATGTGTGTGTGTGTGTGTGTGGTGTGTGTGTGTGAGGTGTATGTGTGTGTGTATATGAGTGTGTGTGTGTGTGTGTGTGTGTGTGTGTGTGTGTGTGTGTGTGTGTGTGTTTGTGTATACGAGTGTGTGTGTGTGTGTATATGTGTGTCTATATGAGTGTGTGTGTGTGTGTATATGTGTGTGTGTATGTGTGTGTGTATGGGTGTGTGTGTATATGTGTGTGTATATGTGTGTGTGTATATGGGTGTGTGTGTGTGGGTGTGTATTGGGTGGGTGTATGTGTGGGTGTGTGTATGGGGTGTGTGTGTGTGTGTATGTGTGTGTATGGGGAGTGTGTGTTTGTGTATGGGGTGTGTGTGTGTGTGTGTGTGTGCGTGTATCGGGTGTGTGTGTGTGAGTGGGTGTGTCTGTGTATAGGGTGTGTGTGTGTATATCGGAGCATGCGTGTGTATGTGTGTGTGTATATGGAGGTGTGAGTATGTGTGTGTGTGTGTGTGTATATGGGTGTGTGTGTATATGGGTGTGTGTGTGTATGGGGGTGTGAGTGGGTGTGAGTGTGTGTATATGGGTGTGTGTGTATATATGAGGGTGAGTGTGTGCATGGGGGGGGGGGGGGGACTTGCCCAGCATGTGGTGACAAATCAGCTCTCCCCTGTGAACTCTATAGAGAGAATCCACGGTGATTGCTGTGATAACCATCGGACGCAGTCCACATCTCTCTATACATTGGCGATAACCCCCACGATCAGCAGCATTCAGGAGTCAGATAATAATAACAGACCCAACAATGGCAGCCCTGTGATCAGGTGTGCGGAGAGAGAAGTGGGTTGCTCTCTCCCTGCCTGGAGTACTGATCTCTCTCCGCTGCCAGGAGTACTGACCTCTCTCCGCTGCCTGGAGTACTGATCTCTCTCCGCTGCCTGGAGTACTGATCTCTCTCCGCTGCCTGGAGTACTGATCTCTCTCCGCTGCCTGGAGTACTGATCTCTCTCCGCTCCCTGGAGTACTGATCTCTCTCCGCTGCCTGGAGTACTGATCTCTCTCCGCTGCCAGGAATACTGATCTCTCTCTGCTGCCAGGAATACTGATCTCTCTCCGCTGCCTGGAGTACTGACCTCTCTCCGCTGCCTGGAGTACTGACCTCTCTCCGCTGCCTGGAGTACTGACCTCTCTCCGCTGCCTGGAGTACTGATCTCTCTCCGCTGCCTGGAGTACTGATCTCTCTCCGCTGCCAGAAATGCTGATCTCTCTCCGCTGCCTGGAGTACTGATCTCTCTCCGCTGCCTGGAGTACTGATCTCTCTCCGCTGCCTGGAGTACTGATCTCTCTCCGCTGCCTGGAGTACTGATCTCTCTCCGCTGCCTGGAGTACTGATCTCTCTCCGCTGCCTGGAGTACTGATCTCTCTCCGCTGCCTGGAATACTGATCTCTCTTCGCTGCCTGGAGTACTGATCTCTCTCCGCTGCCGGGAATACTGATCTCTCTCCGCTGCCTGGAGTACTGATCTCTCTCCGCTGCCTGGAGTACTGATCTCTCTCTGCTGCCTGGAGTACTGATCTCTCTCCGCTGCCGGGAATAATGATCTCTCTCAGCTGCCTGGAGTACTGATCTCTCTCCACTGCCTGGAGTACTGACCTCTCTCCGCTGCCTGGAGTACTGATCTCTCTCCGCTGCCAGGAATACTGACCTCTCTCCGCTGCCAGCGGAGTACTGACCTCTCTCCGCTGCCTGGAGTACTGATCTCTCTCCGCTGCCTGGAGTACTGATCTCTCTCCGCTGCCAGGAATACTGATCTCTCTCTGCTGCCAGGAATACTGATCTCTCTCCGCTGCCTGGAGTACTGATCTCTCTCCGCTGCCTGGAGTACTGACCTCTCTCCGCTGCCTGGAGTACTGACCTCTCTCCGCTGCCTGGAGTACTGATCTCTCTCCGCTGCCTGGAGTACTGATCTCTCTCCGCTGCCAGAAATGCTGATCTCTCTCCGCTGCCTGGAGTACTGATCTCTCTCCGCTGCCTGGAGTACTGATCTCTCTCCGCTGCCTGGAGTACTGATCTCTCTCCGCTGCCTGGAGTACTGATCTCTCTCCGCTGCCTGGAGTACTGATCTCTCTCCGCTGCCTGGAGTACTGATCTCTCTCCGCTGCCTGGAGTACTGATCTCTCTCCGCTGCCTGGAATACTGATCTCTCTTCGCTGCCTGGAGTACTGATCTCTCTCCGCTGCCGGGAATACTGATCTCTCTCCGCTGCCTGGAGTACTGATCTCTCTCCGCTGCCTGGAGTACTGATCTCTCTCTGCTGCCTGGAGTACTGATCTCTCTCCGCTGCCGGGAATAATGATCTCTCTCAGCTGCCTGGAGTACTGATCTCTCTCCACTGCCTGGAGTACTGACCTCTCTCCGCTGCCTGGAGTACTGATCTCTCTCCGCTGCCAGGAATACTGACCTCTCTCCGCTGCCAGGAGTACTGACCTCTCTCCGCTGCCTGGAGTACTGATCTCTCTCCGCTGCCAGCGGAGTGACAGAAAACCAGCCGGAAACACACTGGAAACCAGCTGAGAATGATTGCAGAGACAAGATTCTAATTGCCTGAGAGGCAGTACACTGACAGCTCTTGTCTTGCTGTGTGCTTGCCTGGCTACACTGCTGGAGGGACCCCCATTTTCCCTGACATCACTGGGGGGGGGGGGCATAGGGCCAGGGACCCACTACAGATTGCAAATCACTGTAGAAAATGCTCAGTGTTTTTGCTAGCGTTGGCTACAGCGATCACTGTTACAATTTATATGGCGATTGGAAGCGCTGTACAATATACTGCCGGCAATTTTACAGCATTCCCAATTTGAGGATTTTTTAAAAAAAGTAATCCAAAAGTAATATTGCAGCGTCCCTATCTCTTGCAGTGGAGTGCAATCACTCCAGAAATGCTGCAGGGCCAAATCACACTCACAGGTATGGGTTCACCTCCATTGACTTGCATCAGCGTAGCACATATTGAGATCTTTAGCGATCCAAAAATGCAGCTGAAAGCGCTGTAGTGGTCCCCAAACATAACACAAGCCCTGTAATGTAGCACCCCACTGTATTCACAAAGAGGGGAGGTGGTGGGAGTAGAGACCACTTTGGTCAGGTGACTACCTGCACACTTACTATCCTCATTTAACTGGCACAGCAACACTGTACCTTGTATCTACACCCCTCTTCACTTCACTTTGGCACCGGGGGCATACACACACATATCGTGCTGTTCTCGGCAGTGCACGCATGCGCAAAAGAACCACCCAAAGAAAGACTAATTCGTGACAAAAAAAAAATAAAAAAATGCATTGATCATTTTGGTGTAATAGGAAAAAAACACATATATCCAGGCACATCGCCTCTTGTTAGGACATTAGGGGCTTGATTTACAAAACGGTGCTAACTTTAGCACTGGCCCTTAGCACGTCTAAACTCAGTTGAAATGTGAGAAGTAGTGATCGTGCGCAAAGTACTGTGCGCAAAGTTTTGCGCGCGCACGGCACAGAGCGCAGGGTGCTCCGCGCGAAGTGCCCACTAAAGCCTATGGGACTTAGCGCGCGCATAGGACTTTGCGCGCGCAAAACTTTGCGTGTGGTACTTAGCGCACGATCTGATTGAGAAAACTGGTGCTAACCTACTTAGCACCCTGGTTAGCGCGCCTTAAGACTTTAGACGTGCTAAGTAGGTTAGCACCTCTTAGTAAATCAAGCCCTAAATAAGTTATTAAGGAAAGGGGGGTGCTGAAGGGGGTGTGGCCAGAAAACAACAAAAATCTATTAACCCCTCGCACTCTCGCATGCAAATGTTCAAACAAATGCATTCACAGATTCACTCACCCAGGCACCGCTGTTATCCCTACATTTTAGCGATATTGTACTATCCCGTCCCATATTCCCGCACTGCATGATGCCTGGGCTGGGGAGATTGTGCGAGCGAGTCTCTGGGCACCCAAACTACTGCTCTGGCACCGCTTTAGTCCACAATTATATTAAGGGCTGTGGCGGCGCCCAAATTAACCGGTGTGCTGTGCGCTCTCTGTTCTAAACCACCTGTAAGTTCTCTGTGAGCCTTTACTGTCTGGTGGGAAATTCAGCCCATTAATGATAATTAGGGCTGTAGAGGTGAAGTATTGAGGTGAGGAGTTATTCTGGAGACATTATGTAATACATAATTACTTCAGGAATGATTGTTGTCTCATTTAGCTGAGTGATGCTCACCCTCATTAGTGATGCTAATTGCCAACATATAATCGCGCAATTCTTATTCATGGAGGGCCAACACTTCCCAGAGCTCCACAAATGTGAAATAATGATTGGCTATGCAGAGGAAGCACGGCCACAAAGTGCCAGACCCCATGAGCAAAATCCGGACGAGCCCCCAACCCATATGAGAAATGGCCCTCCCCTCCCCCCCCCCCCCGCATGTTTGGTAACAATTAATGTATTAGGTATTTTTATTTAAATTTGAATATGAATATTGCGCTCAAGGCACACACATACAGATGTAGAGCGTACTGTATAAGGAGGCTGTGATGGATTATATATCGGGATAATCAAGATCACTTCTGCAGCGCTTTCTGCACAGTCACTTCCTGAAGAGGAGGAGCTCCATGCTACTTCAGGGGAGGGGCTGCAGAGCTCAGCACAGCTTCCCTGCAGACTTTACCCCTGTGTGTATTCATTGATTCTCCAGGTCTTGCATTGCGTGCATCCTGCAGCACTCTCCCTGGCTCCACAGCTGGGCAACAGGGGCGACCTTAGGCATGTGCCGCATGTGCACAGGGCCATGACCTGGTCACTATGGCTGCACACGTCACTGCCTCACGTCACTGCAGCTCAGCAGGTCACGGTGATGCCACATTCGTGTGCTGTGCCACACCTGCATGCGTCACTAGTAAAGGCATTGTCTGCAGTCTAGTCCCCGGGAGGTTCTCCCCATCTGCCACTCCCCCGGCAGCGTGCAGAAAGGACGCCACACACTGAGTCAGTGGGGGCAAAACGCAGTGGCAAATTTCAACAAAAGTTAAAAGGAAATTTAACCCAGGGAAGGAAAAAGTTTCACTTACCTGGGGCTTCCCAAGCCCCCTGCAGCCATCCTGTGCCCTTGCAGTTCCTCGGGTCCCCGCCGCGAGTTAGTTTCTTTATCGGCCGAAGCAAGCATACTGCACCTGTGCATGACGTGTTTGATGGTGGGAAGGCGAAGATGAGTATTTGTTGTTGATTTGGATGAAAACGAAGCGAACCCACGGCGGGTACCGGAGGACACTGGAGGAGCTGCAAGGGCACAGGACGGCTACAAGGGGCTTGGGGAAGCCCCAGGTAAGTGAAACTTTTTTTCCCCTGGGTTAAGGCTCCCTTTAAACATTTGTGTCATGAGGACAAGGTGGTTATGCAGCGTCCACAATGGACGTGGCCATTTACCCTGCATCAGATACCATATTGACATTGGTGTGCGATGGGGCCACCGATTCTTTCTCTGCCCAGCAGGGCTGGGCCGAGGCGGGAGAGGCTCCAGCCTCAAGGCGCAGTGTAGGATGGGGTGCACAACTCACTCAGCTATCATTTCCCTATAGTGTTAGAAGCAGAGATAAATAATGAAAGGGGATACATGGCAGTGACTGCAAGCCAGATAACTAGAGATTAAGGTGTTTTAGGCCCGGGGCATATCTTACTCTAATAGCAATCAGTGTGTGACGGCTGGGTGGGAGGGATGGAGGGGCACACCCAGGGGTGTAGCAATAGGGGTTGCAGAGGTTGTGACTGCATCAGGGCCCTTGGGCCAGAGGGGCCCCGAAGGGCCCTCCCTCAACTACAGTATTAGCTGTCTATTGTTCCTGTGCTCATAATAATCACTTCTATAGATACTTTGAATAGTGGTAATCATTAACAAACTGCTCCCCATCCCCTTCTTGCATCTCTGACACTGTAGTTGCCATTGGCAGGTTTTGGTGCACCGTATCAATTGTCATGTATAGAGTGCTTGGGGCCCCCATTGTAAAGCTTGCATCGGGGCCCACAGCTCCTTAGCTACGCCACTGTCTGGGTGCACCAGTGTCTCAGCCTTGGGTGTTGGAGGACCTTGTCCCGGCTCTGCTGCCCAGGGCCACCACGAGCCTAGAGCCACCGCTGTGGGCCAGCACAAGTGTCTGCCAGTCAGAGGGTTCAGGAACACGAGGAGGGGGCCCTCTGCTCCTGGGAGCCACAGCAGCTGCTATGTCTGATGGGGATCGCTGTACCACTAGTTCCCCGATGAAAAGTCTTCTTTGGCTTGGCCTCTTCCTGCAGTGAGTGTGCCTCTTTTTATCTGCAGCCCATTTGAAATGCATTAAAAATATCAGTGCAAAATTATCCCCGGCGAAGAACAGGACCACAACCGGAGCACAGCGCAGAGCTCATTCACTATCTCTGTGGATTTCCACAAAACATGCACTGTTGGGGGTACTTGAGGACCCAATTTAGAAATCTTGCTCTATGGCCTTGTTCACATCTAAAAATGTGGTACTTATCCGTTACCCGGGCGCATCCGGCAGGTGGCGACAAATCTCCACCAGAGTTACATCTTTCCCTACTATCCATGGCGGCCTGAAGGGGGAATAGTAATTAGCGCCACCTGGTGGTTGCACCCGGCTAAGGGATAAGTACCAAAATTGAAATTGCGAACGCAAGCGTTTAGCGATTTTGTGCCTGAATTTTTTTAGAGGCATGCAACGTGCTGATATGAACCTTCTCATAGAGATTCATTGCACAAATGCACAGGCGTTTCATGGGCAATTTTGAAAATGAACGAGCCCTGAGTGCCACTGTTTACTAACTTCCAACAAAGTTTCTTGCCAGGTTCTGGATGGGGTGGGAAGGTACAGAACATCTGCCAGGAGTTGCTTTTATTCACATTTGTCCTAAACTGAGCTGAGTTCCAGAATTCTCCGGTTATGAGCGGAGCAGGATTTGGAGATGAGTCTGGTAATGAGGCACTGATGACAGCTGTCAGAGGTGAGACATCTCCTCATGGGAAGGACGTTGGATCTGAATCCCCAGAATACAGACACCGGGGGAGATTGGTGTTTTCTTTATTTGGCTCGGTTGTTTTTCCAGCACAGCTGAGGATGGCAGCCATGGCGGACAAGCCTCCCCCTTCTGTCTGCCGGGTCCCCTGGTGAGGAAACATCTTCATCGTCACAGTCCTGTGCCTCCCAGAGGTCGGGGAACGGTGACAAGCCGGACCGTCAGGAATACGAGACACCGCATTATACTTTGCCAATTAGCATCGCTAACGAGGGAGATAATTACCCAGCGGAATATGACAACAACAATTCCGCTCTTCCTGCGGAGATATTCTCGCGGGACGGACGCTGTCATTGTTATGTCACCTTTACCGCTGTAATTATACTGTTTACAAATCCCATTTCCTGCATGAAAGGAGAACTCACTGATTTATTGTCCTCTGTTCTACGAGGAAAATATCACTGATAAGATTAATAACTGATTTACAAATGAAGTGTAGTGTTTTGTTTTATTAAAAGGCTGAGATAATCCAACAGCATTTTTTCATTTTACAGTATGCAGGCTTTTTAGTGGCTTTCATCGCAGAACTTCATTATAATATTATTTTATTTATGCATTTATTAATTTTATGTATTTATATAGCACTGACATCTTCTGCAGCACTTTACACAATACATAGTCATGTCACTGACTGTCCTCAGAGGAGCTCACAATCTAATCCTATCATAGTCATAGTCTAATGTCCTACCATATTATTATTATGTATTTATATAGCGCTGACGTCTTCTGCAGCACATTACAGAGTACATAGTCATGTCACTGACTGTCCTCAGAGGAGCTCACACTCTAATGCTACCATAGTCATAGTCTAATGTCCTACTACATTATTATTATGTATTTATATAGCACTGACGTCTTCTGCAGCACATTACAGAGTACATAGTCATGTCACTGACTGTCCTCAGAGGAGCTCACACTCTGATGCTACCATAGTCATAGTCTAATGTCCTACCATATTATTATTATGTATTTATATAGCACTGCCATCTTCTGCAGCACTGTACAGAGTACATAGTCATGTCACTGACTGTCCTCAGAGGAGCTCACACTCTAATGCTACCATAGTCATAGTCTAATGTCCTACTACATTATTATTATGTAGTTATATAGCACTGGCATCTTCTGCAGCACTTTACACTGTACATAGTTCTGTCACTGACTGTCCTCAGAGGAGCTCACACTCTAATCCTACCATAGTCATAGTCTAATGTCCTCCCATATTATTATTAGTATGTATTTATACAGCACTGACATCTTCTGCAGCACTTTACACAGTACATAGCCATGTCACTGACTGTCCTCAGAGGAGATCACACTCTAATGCTGCCATAGTCATAGTCTAATGTCCTACCATATTATTATGTTTATATAGCACTGACATCTTCTGCAGCACTGTACAGAGTACATAGTCATGTCACTGACTGTCCTCAGAGGAGCTCACACTCTAATGCTACCATAGTCATAGTCTAATGTCCTACCATATTATTATTATGTATTTATATAGCACTGACATCTTTTGCAGCACTTTACAGAGTGCATAGCCATGTCACTGACTGTCCTCAGAGGAGCTCACAATCTAATCCCTACCATAGTCATAGTCTAATGTCCTACCATATTATTGGTATGTATTTATATAGCACTGACATCTTCTGCAGCACTTCTGGGTTGGTCAAACTTTCATGAAGGCCCTTGGCAGTCACATGAGCGTTTATGTTTTGTTTCGTGGCCAGCAAACAAGTAGTTCTCTGTAAAAGAAATCTTGGTCTTTTTCCCCTTGATTCTGCAGACCTTTAATGGCCATTTCTTGATGGCATTGTAGACAATGGTAATTGTGAGCTTGAAGACTTGTGCAATCTTCTCATAGCCGTCCCCAGTCTTCCCTGATAGAAATCAATTCTCTATATATTCAACTAATCACTCAGTTACTTAGAGAAGCTCTTGCTTGTTGAGTGAAAGGCTGAAAGCCTGGCGTGTCAGAGAATGTATTGACTTCTTCAGTCGTTAACAGCTAACAACTCGTAATGGGCACAAAGGCCGAGAGAGGTCATCAGAGTCCGACTCTCCAATCTGGGAACTGTGATAATGAGACACAAGGAAGGGGCGTCAAGCAACAAGTGCACAACGGCAGGGAAACCGGTGATTGTGGATTAATTGGGGTCAGAGAATTGCATTTTATCACTGGGCAGGTGGAGGGATGCACAAACATTTATATGTACAAGTTACATTCCAATGTATTCCTACATTTACCTCATTAAAGTCAATTGGAAACTGTTAAAAAAAGCCAATTACTTACCTAGGAAGAGGGAGAAAGCTCTGGGTCCTAATGAGCCCTCCCCCTCCTCTCCCGGTGCCCGTTCCAGTGCTGGCTCCCTGGTTGAAGTATTCCACTAATTTGGTCAAACACTGCTGTCTCTGCCGCCAAAGGGAGGAGCCTGAGTGCTCCCGAAGACAGGCCTCTCCATACTGCGCATGCACTAGTGCCCTATCTCGCACACTCGCACGTGTGCAGTATGGAGCCGACTATCTTCAGAAGGACTCGGCTCCTGAACTCCCCCACGGCAGGGGATTGAAATGGGGGAGCCAGCGCTGCATCGTGGCCACCGGCAGAGGAGAGGGAAGGCTCATTAGGACCTCCTTAGGTAAGTATCTGGTTTCTTTTTTTTTTTAAAAAGTAGAAAAAAATAAATAAAATTAACATTCTCCTTGCAATAGCCATTTACTACTTTTTCACTTAGTACAGTAAACGCATGATGACTTCTAGCAATATCCATAAGGCATTGGTACATACTGTGGTGATATTGTGGGTGACAGAGCCTTGCTATCATTGGACACTGCCAAGGCCTTTGTTGCTGTGGAGTGGTCCTTGCTTTGGTGGGTTCTTCTTAAATATGGTTTTGGCCCTAAAATAGTAACTTGGATTAATTTGCTGTACCGCACCCCTTCTGCTTACCTCAGTATTAATGGCAGAACAAGGCAGGGTTGTCCACTTTCCCCGTACCTGTTTGCTGTAGTTATAGAGATCCTAGCCATTCATATCAGAGTTAATCCCCTTATAAGTCTGCAGTTAGTGGCACAGGATTGGCAGTCTCTTGGGGTGTCACCCAGTTTTCTAATGTATTTGAGGATAGCTGCATACCTCCTTTCAAAACGATCTGTAACTCTTTTAATCTTCCTTCCAATTTTTTCTTTAAATACCTTCAATTAACACACTGTCTATGGGCCCAATTTGGTTCGGCACCTTTGGCACTATCTCAGCACCCCATTATAGGAATTTTGGGAGGCTTAACCTCAACGTTAAATTCCTCGCTCATCACCGCTGAAATAGCCCCCGATGTAGAACAATTGATTGCTAAATGGCCCAGTGAAGCTATGGATATGGAAGACAAGGAATGGGAGGATGCCCTGGACTCACATCACATGGCTTCTATCTCAGCCAATGGGAAACTCATACAATATTATGTTGTTAGGAAGGCATTTTTAACACCTAAACTCCTACCTAGGATTACAGGCATCACTGATTTCTTGTGCCCCAAATGCCCAGCGGCCGTTGCAGATTTTTGGCACCTTATTTGGACATTTTGTCCATCAGTGGTTGGTATCTGGGGGTACTTGGTACACCTCCTCTCTGAGATATTGGACAAAGCCCTGCACTGCCACCCCAAGAGTAGCCTTTTGGGTATTTTTGAGAACCAGTCTAACAAATTTGAATGTGTTTTAGGCTAGAAACTCACTAGGAGCGTTTTTCTGAGTGCTTTATGATTTGAAAGCTCTTGCTAATGTCATGCTATGGGTGCGATCCCACTGGAGGGGTGAGATTTTATAAAAATCCCCCATAGCATTGCATTAGCAAGAGTTTTTTCAAATCACTAGCGATTAGAAAAGGCTGCTAGTGGGTTTCTGGCCTTACTGAGGGAGACCTTGCTTCTGGCCTTCAGAATAGTTACTCTGAAATGGCTGGCGTCCATGTCCCCCCAATCAGAGGACTGGATTAGAAGTGTTAACACTAATCTACCTCTTATCAAATAGATGTACACAGACACAGGCTGTCCTCAACATTTTCTAAAGTAAATTAAATGACAGCATTCACCACTCATTGTACTAGATACCAGAGCTGGGACAAGGTCCTCCAGCACCCAAGGCTGAGGCACCAAAGTGTGCCCCTCCATCCCTCCCACCCCAGCCATCACACACTGATTGCTGTAATGGCCCATACTCACGGGCTACAATTGTCGCCGCAACCGCGTGGCACGCGCGTGTTGCAGCGACAGGTCGCCGGTGAGTATGAGGCGCGCACCCCGAACCGTCGCTCGTCGCTGCTGTCGCCAGGCGATTGACGGCGGTCAATCGCATGGTGACAGTTGGCGCCGCAACTTCGTCGCAACTGTCGCTAGTCCGCGTGTGTATGCGGACTAGCGTCAACAACCAATAGACAATCCACGGCGCTTACGGCGAGGGGGAGGAACGTTGGCAACAGCGTCTGTCGTTTCACTAATCCCTCTTCCGCGTGTGTACGCGGAGGGACCTGGCGACGAGCTGTCGCCGGCCTGTCGCGCACACGCTCCCGTGTGCTAGCGACAGGCCACAAAAGTAGCCAGTGAGTATGGGCCATTAGACTAAGAGGCGCCCCATTCCCCCCCCCCCCCCCCCCTTCCCAACACCTTAATCTCTTTCTGTTTACATTGTTAGCTATTGTTAAATATCCTCCATATACAGGACACAGGTGCTGGCCTGACAAGTCCTGCTGGTGACAGAAATATATGCAGCAGACAGGCGGTGTGCTGCACTGCTGAGAGGTGTCTGTATGTGACAAAATGTTCGGATCCTCGGATCAGACCCTGCAGGGGTATATTATCACCTGTCTGCATACACTACATCTCATATCACTGCAGCCAGACCCCCTGTCCATATACAGCACTGCCTGCAGATCCTACCAGCATCACAACCCCCCAGCCATCTGAATGCAGGGACAGCACAGGGATCAGACTCTGCAGAGGGGTATATTATCACCTGTCTGCATACACTACATCTCATCCTGTCACACTGCAGCCAGCCCCTCCCCTCTCCATATATAGCACTGACTGCACATAGCTCCTCCCAGCATCACATGTCACACTGTGCAGCCCCTCGCTTCTCCATATACAGCGCTGAGTGCAGATAGGTCCTGACAGCAGTGTTGCCAACTTAGTGACTTTGTCGCTATAGTTAATGGCTTTTCAAATCCCTCTAGCGACATTTTTTTTAAAAAACGACTAGCGACAAATCTGGCGACTTTTTCTTGTGTTACCTCCCCCGTCCCAAAGCACTCACAGACAGGCCCGTCCTCTCGCAGGAGTCCCCCCCCAGCTGCAGTTACAGCAGGAGATGCTCACTCCTACGAGTCTCGGCTGCAAATGAATTGCCCATGCGCGAATGCAAATTACGTGATGACGTCATCCAGTGACTTCTACGACAGCCAATAGCTACTTTCCTTACTGACGAGTTGGCAACACTGCCTGCCAGCATCACAACCACCCAGCCAGCTGAATGCAGGGACAGCACAGGCTGCCTTATGGAAATTAGGGACATGTAGTGGTCATTTGACTAAAGGTGGTCACACACCCTACAATATTTTAAATATCTGTTCAATTCAAGAATTACAATCAATTTTTCTGACTGGTTGTAACATTTCAAAAATCTGACCAATGTACCACACACCTACTGTATGTTCAGTTTTTCCCCAATTATAATAAAATGATTGGAAAGTCAAATGAAAAAAAAGCTTTCAATTTTTTCGAGAGATCCGATCATATTTATCGAATTGCTGTGAAATTGGATCATTTTATTGTATCGTCAGGAAAAAAATGAGTTTCACTTACCTGGGGCTTCTACCAGCCCCCTGCAGCAGTCCTGAGGGCACAGGATGGCTGCAGGGGCTGGTAGATGCCCCAGGTGAGTGGAACTCTTTTTTTTTTTTGCCTGACGATTCCTTTAAGAATGAGTGAGATTAGATATAAGAGCAGCTTCTTCTCTGCTCCTCATATAAGAAATGCTCTGTATTATAAAATAACAGCTTTAACCCCCTCAGTCCTAGCGGTCTCTGGCCCCTTTATGGACCAGAGACCGGTACCAGAAACTGGGCAATACAGACGGTGCACACGTCACCTCAGCCCACCCTCTCTGCCGTCTCTATGACGACAGAGCTCTGTGAGCTGATTGGCTCACATTGATGACAGGGTCAGGAACCAATGAAACCGACTCCTGACCGATTCACGGGGCTCTGCTGTCATAGAGACAGCAGGGCGAGTGAGCTATGGCGCGGAGAGTGACGCGATCGGCAGGAGCGACGAGAGCGGCGAAAGCACGTGGCGGTGAGTGAAATCTACGCCCTGGCAGGAATAACAGCCTCTAAACAGGGCGTAGCTATCAATCACTGCCATCCAAAAGCGTAAAAGAAATACCGGGCCTGGTGGAAGATGTATGCGTTACTTACCTGCGTCTTCTTCCAGCGCCCTGTAGTCTTGAAGGTCTCCTCACTGTCCTCCAGTCCTCTCCATTTATCCACGGTCTGGGTTGTGCACTACTGCGCATGGGCTGACCTGGGGACACGCCTCCTTTAACGCACTCCCATGGCCAGTTCCGTAGTCATGAGTTTTGGCGAACTGCACATGTGCAGAACGCTCCCGGCTATGAGTGCGCATTTCAGGAGGCGTGCCCACAGGTCAGCGCATGCTAAGTATTGTGTGACCCTGCCAACCAGCAGACATTACTGGGACCACAGCTGAACAACAAAGGCGACCAGGAGGACAGTGAGGGCCCTTCAAGACTACAGGGGGCTGGAAGAAGCTCCAGGTAAGCATAGTTCTTCCACTCGGCCCAGTATTCCTTTAAGGGATCCTTAAAGGGGCACTATGGCGAAAAATTGTAAAATTTAAAATAGTACTTTTTTTCCCAGAGTAAAATGAACCATACATTACTTTTCTCCTATGTTGCTGTCACTTACAGTAGGTAGTAGAAATCTGACAGAAGTGACAGGTTTTGGACTAGGCCGTCTCTTCATAGGGACTAACAATTAACATACACGGTATATACTAGGATATGCAAATCAACCTGAGCATAAACCAAGCCCCCAGAAAATGTCAGAAACCAATCAGGAAGTGGCAGTTCATTTAATAATAATCATAGAATAGAGATAAGTACATCACAAAGGGGTTATCACCATATCCCTGCTTCACCAGCGGTGTATAAGGGGGAAGATACTTCGTAAAAGCAACAATACAGTCCTTTAGTTTACACAATAAATAAATGAATAAATAGATTAATTTCAAAAGCCTTCAAACATTTTCTCTAATGTCTTCTAACAATTTTGACCAATCTTGTGATGGCACCGGTCTGTTTCAGGCTTTCACTGGCCCTTTCTCAAGCACAAATTGTATAATTTGTACAGGTCCCCCACAGGAGCCTATAGGCACAGATGTCCTGGCACCCTAGACTCCGCCTTCCATGAACCTACAAACCCCCACCGAGCCGCACCACAAGTGTGCTGGCTGCCCCAGCTGTCACCTCTCCCTTACTTCCCTTGCCCGTCATAGGTAGCTCTAGATGTCCCTTAATAATAGGAAGTCCAGAAGTAGCATCAATATTAAGTAGCTTGAGGAGCGCCCCTTAGTATTAGGCAGCTATAAGTATCTAGAGGTGCCCCTGACTGGAGGGAGATCTCGTCAGTGGAATGCCTAAAGCATGGTGAGTAGCCTCTTATTTACACTCTGCTCAGGACTCTGCATAGGGAAGGAGGGAGGCACTGGGGGAGGGGAGTGAGCCGCCGTTCCATCAACAGGCGCCTGTAGGCACGTGCCTATAGTGCCTTATGGTAAATCCGGCCCTGAATTTGTATAAATGTAACCATCAATAGTATAGAGACTTCCAGATGGAAAAGGCCATCATAGATTCTAAATAGATACCGTGTTTCCCCAAAAATAAGACACTGTCTTATATTAATTTTTGCTCTAATAGATGTGCTAGGGCTTATTTTCAGAGGATTTCTTATTTTTGGGCAAAAACTGGTAGTTTTCCTATACAAAATGTATATACTGCATGCCATGCTGAAACACAAGCAGCATACACAGAGCTTGTGGTTTGCAGATATTGGCTCTCACTTACAAGAAATTTATTCTGCTGATCATTTGAGTAAGAGTCTATTTCTTGCAGGCAGAGAACTCTGTCAGGCTCCCCAGAGCCATCATAGGATAAGCTGTGTGTCCTGGGAAGGTGAAGTGCTGCTGCTGCTTATCATCACAACAGATCAGGATGGCTCCAACACAAACACAAATTGCCTGACACAAATATACAGGACTGTAGAATTCACATTATACTGCTGCTCTCCTGTATCCAGGCTTTGTATTCAGCGTGACTTGCTGGTGTCATATGGGCTGCTAGCTAGGGCTTACATTCGGGGGATGTCTTACATTTCAAGCATTCTTGAAATTCCTGCTAGGTCTTATTCTCAGGGGATGTCTAATCCTTTAGGGGAAACACGGTATCAGCCAGGACAGTCCTGGAGCAAAAGATTCCGATTGCCCTGGCTGATATCTATTTAGTGTCTCTGATGGCCTTTTCCATCTGGGAGTCTCCATACTGTTGGTAGTTCCATTTACACAAATTATATAGTTTGTGCTTGAGAAAGGGCCAGTGGAAGCCCGAAACAGACTGGTAGCGTCACACTATTTGTTAGAATTGTTGGAACACATTTGTCTGCACATCAAGCCACTACTTGAGAAACCGTTGGAAGCTTTTTGAAAATTACGTTTATTTTTTGTTTTTTGTTGTTGTAAACTTAGGGCCTGTACCCACTAATGCAGTTGTGTCCACTTCTTTCTGCTTTTCAGCATCTGTATCATTGATGTGTTGCTGAAAAGCGGAGACAACTTAGTTACATAGTTATTTGGGTTGAAAAAAGACATACACCAGCCTGCTCCCTCACATATCCCTGCTGATCCAGAGGAAGGTGAAAAACCCTTACAAGGCATGGTCCAATTAGCCCCAAAAGGGAAAAATTCCTTACCGAATCCAGATGGCAACCAGATAAAATCCCTGGATCAACATCATTAGGCATTACCTAGTCATTGTAGCCATGGATGTCTTTAAATGCAAGGAAAGCATCTAAGCCCCCTTTAAATGCAGGTATAGAAGTGGCCCACTGTGGTTGTTTTACTATACTGCAGGTCAAGTTGACTATGTTGTTAAACCTCCAACATGTATATCCATTTGTAATGGAAGCAAAGAGATGAATTAAAACACAAATGAGAATGGACAATAACGGACCAATTTCAAACTAACAAAAACCGAGGGGAACAGAAACACACACCGGCAGTCATCTATGAAAACTTCAATGAAATTCAAATTCAGCTACTGAACTGACCCAACGTTTGGACTAATTCAGCAAATATGAATCTGAACTGATACAAATTCCACCAACAGTAATCGAGAATTGCTAGCTTTGTACCAATCGGTGACATACACAGTTATGCATCTGCCTCTCCTTCCCTCGCCCAGTCAGTTACAGTGACCCGTGTCTGATCATTGCTTTGGTCGGTGAACTGCCTGGAATCATTCAGAGGTTTATCAATCAGCTCACTAAGATCAATGGATCAACGTCAGACTTCATCTAAGCAATCTAATCTGTCAGGAGCATTGAGCCAGGTGTGTCCACGGTAATACAGCTCACAGAGTTCAGGCAGGTGATGACACACACCCAGTGGCGTAGCTAAGGAGCTGTGGGCCCCGATGCGAGTTTTACAATGGGGCCCCCCAGGCACTCTATACATAGCAATTGATACGGCGCACCAAAACCTGCCAATGGCAACTACAGTGTCAGAGGTGCAAGAAGAGGATGGGGAGAAGCTTGTTAATGATTACCAATATTCAAAGTATCTATAGAAGTGATTATGACCAGCACAGGACCAATAGAGAACTAATACTGTAGTTGAGGGAGGGCCCTTCGGGGCCCCTCTGGCCCCGATGCGGTCGCTACCGCTGCACCCCCTATTGCTACGCCCCTGCACACACCAGCTTCACATTTTTGGGGTGGCACAAAGGGGGCACGATGGATGGCTGCTGAGGCCCAGTTTGGCGATCAAAATTGATGTATGTATGGCGAGTTTTAGGTATTTTTTGCATAACTCAAGTGATAAAATTAAGGCTAACTAGTTCAGCAATGATATGCAATGCAAACATTGCAAATAGAACTCAGAGTTTTTCGAGCAGAGGAGATTGTCCAAATGATGGTGCTATTATTGAAGAAGGATTACCTACAGATGCACTTGCCTAGTTTGCTGACATGCTTTAAAGGGGAACTGAAGTAAGAGGTATACGGAGGCTGCCATATTTATTTCTTTTTAATCAATACCAGTTGCCTGGCAGCCCTGCTGGTCTATTTCTCTGCAGTAGTATCTGATTCTGAATAACGCCAGAAACAAGCATGCAGCTAATCTTGTTAGATCTGACTTTAAAGTCTGAAACACCTGATCTTCTGCATGCTTGTTCAGGGGCTATGGCTAATAGTATTAGAGGCAGAGGACCAGCAGGGCTGCCAGGCAACTGGTATTGCTTAAAAGGAAATAAACATGGCAGCCTCCATAACCCTCTCTCTTGGCCTGTGTATGACAAGGAGAGATCGCACACACAGGCTGTGGCATTGTACCTGCAGGGGGGCATGTGGCATGGGGGGGCAGAGAGAAGCCTGTGTATGACGAGGAGAGATCACACACACAGGCTGTGGCATTGTACCTGCAGGGGGCATGTGGCATGGGGGGCAGAGGGAGGCCTGTGTATGACAAGGAGAGATCACACACAGGCTGTGGCATTGTACCTGCAGGGGGGGCATGTGGCATGGGGGGGCTGAGAGAAGCCTGTGTATGACAAGGAGAGATCGCACACACAGACTGTGGCATTGTACCTGCAGGGGGCATGTGGCATGGGGGGCAGAGGGAGGCCTGTGTATGACAAGGAGAGATCACACACAGGCTGTGGCATTGTACCTGCAGGGGGGCATGTGGCATGGGGGGCAGAGGGAGGCCTGTGTATGACAAGGAGAGATCACACACAGGCTGTGGCATTGTACCTGCAGGGGGGCATGTGGCATGGGGGGGCAGAGAGAAGCCTGTGTATGACGAGGAGAGATCACACACAGACTGTGGCATTGTACCTGCAGGGGGCATGTGGCATGGGGCGCAGAGGGAGGCCTGTGTATGACAAGGAGAGATCACACACAGGCTGTGGCATTGTACCTGCAGGGGGGGCATGTGGCATGGGGGGGCAGAGAGAAGCCTGTGTATGACGAGGAGAGATCGCACACACAGGCTGTGGCATTGTACCTGCAGGGGGCATGTGGCATGGGGGGGCAGAGAGAAGCCTGTGTATGACGAGGAGAGATCGCACACACAGGCTGTGGCATTGTACCTGCAGGGGGGCATGTGGCTTGGGGGGCTGAGAGAAGCCTGTGTATGACAAGGAGAGATCGCACACACAGGCTGTGGCCATTGTACCTGCAGGGGGGCATGTGGCATGGGGGGCAGAGGGAAGCCTGTGTATGACAGGGAGAGATCGCAGACATAGGCTGTGGCCATTGTACCTGCAGGGGGGCATGTGGCTTGGGGGGCTGAGAGAAGCCTGTGTATGACAGGAGAGATCGCACACACAGGCTGTGGCCATTGTACCTGCAGGGGGGCATGTGGCATGGGGGGCAGAGGGAAGCCTGTGTATGACAGGGAGAGATCGCAGACATAGGCTGTGGCCATTGTACCTGCAGGGGGGCATGTGGCTTGGGGGGCTGAGAGAAGCCTGTGTATGACAGGAGAGATCGCACACACAGGCTGTGGCCATTGTACCTGCAGGGGGGCATGTGGCATGGGGGGCAGAGGGAAGCCTGTGTATGACAAGGAGAGATCGCACACACAGGCTGTGGCATTGTACCTGCAGGGGGCATGTGGCATGGGGGGCAGAGGGAAGCCTGTGTATGACAGGGAGAGATCGCACACACAGGCTGTGGCATTGTACCTGCAGGGGGCATGTGGCATGGGGGGCAGAGGGAAGCCTGTGTATGACAGGGAGAGATCGCAGACATAGGCTGTGGCCATTGTACCTGCAGTCTTATTTTTAGCCAGCTGCTATTTCCAGCCTTGAAGTGCCTGGAATAAGGTCAATGATCCCATTCCATCTTGTGTGGCGCAGTGACACTGCTTCCTGCGGATAATAGAAAATAAAGATGTTGCCATAGCAAAGGATTCCACCTCAGATGGGCCGCACTGTCGTACATAGACTCCTCGTCTGCCCTCATTACTGTTCCCCACAGCGCACATCCATCAACCACCGTCCAGTAATGAGTTCCTGCAGGAGCCCTGGCAGCAACACCCTGCAGGAGTGTCACAGGAGGACGACAAGAGACGTATAAGATGGCCGCAGGAGACTCTATGGCCAACTCTCATAAGTTCTTCAATATCTCCATATCTGATACACCTACTGATGTAGCATAAATCTGATAGACCTTCTTGTGTAATATAGACGGGACCAGAAGAGCAAACATAAAGAGGACAATTTATGAATGATCTCCTTTCATACGGTGCCCAGCAGGCCCGGATTTACCTCACAGGAGCCTGTAGACAAAGATGTCCTGGCACCCTAGACATTGCCCTTCATGAACCTACAAATCCCTGCCGAACCACATCGCAGGTGTGCTGGCTGGCCTAGCTGTCACTTCTCCCTTTCTTCACTTGACCATCATATGTAGCTACAGGTGCCCCTTAGTATTAGGTAGCCAGAAGTACCCTCAGTGTTAGGTAGCTAGAGGTGCCCCCAAGTAGGTAGCTAGAGGAACCTCAGTATTAGGTAGCTAGAAGTGCCCCTGACTGAAGGGAGATCTCATCAGTGGAATTCAGAGAGCAGGGTGAGTAACCTCTCATTTACACTCTCACCAGGACTCTACAGGTGCTTGAGGGAGGTGCTTGGGGAGAGGAGTGATCCACCTTTCCATCATCAGTGCCTGTAGGCATGTGCCTACAGTGCCTTATCGTAAATTCGGCCCTGGTGCCCAGTTAAGTTATGGAGATCCACCAGGATTTTGTGTAGAGGTCTAATGCTGGGAATACACGGGTCGATCCGGCGGCCAATTAGCCGCCGGATCGACTCCCGCCGCGTCCCCGCTCGTGCGCGCGGATCGATTACCACTCATCCCCGCTGGCGCTTCCTTATCATTGTCTGCCGGCGGGGATCGCGCGGGCGCGGGTCAAGCAGCGTGATCGGACCAGCTGAATATTATCAGCTGGCCGGATCAGCTGCTCGATACACGGTCCAGAAACGTACTGTGTATCCCCAGCGTAAGACCTATAGTGGACAATTTATGACTTTCATAGTGTCTGTAGTTAGGTTATGCAGAACCACTGGGAATTAGTCTAGAGCAGAAGTGCCCACACTTTTTCGGCCCCTGATGAGTCTTTGACGAAACCGGTAGGGCGGGGCCTCAGGCGCGGTGTGTGGAGACGCTAGAGGAGGAAGGCGGCGGTGAGGACGTCTTGTCTAATATATACGCATTAAATTTTATTTATTGTAAGTGCACTACTATGTTGCTTTTAACCTATTAAATAGGCAGTTACGCTATGTTAGCCTTGTCTCTTGAGTTTTAAAGGCATTCAACATTCTGATCACCAAAGTTATGAAAAAGCTATGTCAGCTGGTGAGCATGAGGATCAGCCATTTCATTTGGTGAGCGAGCATTTCATTCATTATCACTGAGGTGCGGACACCTGTGGTACACACACGTGGAGGTGTTTTGGTGGATGGGCTTAATCAGATGAAGCTGTATTACGCTATGTAACATGGAGATGAGCTTGAATCTCACGATCCAGACACTGGATGGAACCAGTGAAGATGAGGTGGGTGGAGTACAGCCGGAGCAAGAAGCAGAGGTAGCCGCTAGTTGGGTCACAGTTAGAAGGATTAGGGGAAAAGTGGCAGGGAGGCTAGTCCTGAGTTGTCCCTCCCTAATAAGTATGCTTGTTTGCATAATATTGGGGTGGATGATTCTGGAATAGCAATGCTGCAGTAGGATGTGTCCCTTAGCAACCAAGGGGCAGACCGCTGCAACGAGAAAGGGAATAGGAGTGCAGCTAAGGCTAGACAGATACTGGTGGTAGGGGATTGTCAGAATCTGCTCTGCTGGCTTTGATTCCCTGGACAGTGTGGTTTCCTATGCAGTTTGCATAGGTCAGTCCAGGGAAAAGAGGACTTTCTGTCAGTTTGCAGGGCTGACTGATTTGCATCCACTTGTCATGCAAATCTGTTTGTCTGCTTCCTTTGAAGATTTCCAGTATAAATGTCACTTCCTCCCAGAATTCCTCGCTCGACATAGTTTCTAAATAGGGAAACTTACCTTGGAGCCTAAGCCTCTTTTGTATTTTGTTGCGAATATTCTAGTGTAGTTAATTATTGGGGAGTGCACTTCGTACTTCCTATAGCACAGTCAGGTTTTGTATTATTTGTACTGTTTATTCCTGTTCTGTCTTGTCCTGTCCTTTCGATTGTACTGTCACCTGCGGTGGCTGACAGTGAATCGTTTTGTCTCGCTCCTAGATCGCATTCGCCCTAGCGGTAGAGGCGGTGGATCTCCCTTGTCTGACTCTTGGAGTATAACCTTAGCTGCGGTTGCTACTGGTCGCTTGCTGTTGTCTGGTGTGAGACGACCGTTTAGCAAGCGTTCGCGTTATTTGTTTGTCTAGGTGGATGTCCCTTGTCTGACTCTTGGAGTATAACCTTAGCTGCGGTTGCTACTCAGTACTCCTGTCTCTCTTGTCTAGCACGAACGCTTGCTGTTGTCTGGGGTGAGGCAACCGATTAGCAATCGTTTGCGTTATTTGTCTGTCGTCATTTTCTGTGTTCATTTGTTAGTCAGGGTTGGTACGTTTTTGCCACTGTTGCGCTTAACGTGCGGCGGCCGTAACGTTAACGCGCTTGTCTCTGTTGCGCATATCGTGCGGGGACCGCGTTTAGCTAGTTCTTTTGTTATTTTCCTTGGCGTTCAGATGGTGGTTATTTGCTGTGTCTTCCTTACTCAGTTCACGCTCTGTCTTTGCTCAGTCTTGTGTTGCTGATAGCAATCGCCTTTCTTGCGATTAGCTTTCTCACTCTGGCCTGCTATGATGTGATATGTCTACCGTCGCGGGGTGGCGACTAGATTGGTAGACATTCATATTGTCTGTTCCTGTTCTTGCTTTCTTCTGAGTTGTTACTGTATGTTATATATATGTGGCTAATGCGCTCCTCCAACAGAAAAGTTATAATAAATGAATTGAAAATTTGTACAATCCTGTATATTGTAATGGATCGCTACACCATGGGGGGGTATCACCACCCTAAAGAAAAATTGTATGGGAAAAGTGAAGCGCTCAACATCACATATACCCAACACTTGATCAGGGGCATCGTCTTTGACGAAACCGGTAGGGCGGGGCCTCAGGCGCGGTGTGTGGAGACGCTAGAGGAGGAAGGCGGCGGTGATGACGTCTTATCTAATATATGCGCATTAAATTTTATTTATTGTAAGTGTACTACTATGTTGCTTTTAACCTATTAAATAGGGAGTTACGCTATGTTAGCCTTGTCTCTTGAGTTTTAAAGGCATTCAACATTCTGATCACCAAAGTTATGAAAAAGCTATGTCAGCTGGTCAGCATGAGGATCAGCAATTTCATTTGGTGAGCGAGCATTTCATTCATTATCACTGAGGTGCGGACACCTGTGGTACACACGTGGAGGTGTTTTGGTGCATGGGCTTAATCAGATGAAGCTGTATTACGCTATGTAACATGAAGATGAGCTTGGATCTCATGATCCAGACACTGGATGGAACCAGTGAAGATGAGGTGGGTGGAGTACAGCCGGAGCAAGAAGCAGAGGTAGCCGCTAGTTGGGTCACAGTTAGAAGGGGTAGGGGAAAAGTGGCAGGGAGGCTAGTCCTGAGTTGTCCCTCCCTAATAAGTATGCTTGTTTGCATAATATTGGAGTGGATGATTCTGGAATAGCAATGCTGCAGTAGGATGTGTCCCTTAGCAACCAAGGGGCAGACCGCTGCAACGAGAAAGAGAATAAGAGTGCAGCTAAGGCTAGACAGATACTGGTGGTAGGGGATTGTCAGAATCTGCTCTGCTGGCTTTGATTCCCTGGACAGTGTGGTTTCCTATGCAGTTTGCATAGGTCAGTCCAGGGAAAAGAGGACTTTCTGTCAGTTTGCAGGGCTGACTGATTTGCATCCACTTGTCATGCAAATCTGTTTGTCTGCTTCCTTTGAAGATTTCCAGTATAAATGTCACTTCCTCCCAGAATTCCTCGCTCGACATAGTTTCTAAATAGGGAAACTTACCTTGGAGCCTCAGCCTCTTTTGTATTTTGTTGCAAATATTCTAGTGTAGTTAATTATTGGGGAGTGCACTTTGTACTTCCTATAGCACAGTCAGGTTTTGTATTATTTGTACTGTTTATTCCTGTTCTGTCTTGTCCTGTCCTTGCGATTGTACTGTCACCTGCGGTGGCTGACAGTGAATCGTTTTGTCTCGCTCCTAGATCGCATTCGCCCTAGCGGTAGAGGCGGTGGATCTCCCTTGTCTGACTCTTGGAGTGTAACCTTAGCTGCGGTTGCTACTGGTCGCTTGCTGTTGTCTGGTGTGAGACGACCGATTAGCAAGCGTTCACGTTATTTGTTTGTCTAGGTGGATGTCCCTTGTCTGACTCTTGGAGTATAACCTTAGCTGCGGTTGCTACTCAGTACTCCTTCTGTCTGTCTTGTCTAGCACGAACACTTGCTGTTGTCTGGGGTGAGGCAACCGATTAGCAATCGTTTGCGTTATTTGTCTGTCGTCATTTTCTGTGTTCATTTGTTAGTCAGGGTTGGTACGTTTTTGCCACTGTTGCGCTTAACGTGCGGCGGCCATAACATTAACGCGCTTGTCTCTGTTGCGCATATCGTGCGGGGACCGCGTTTAGCTAGTTCTTTTGTTATTTTCCTTGGCGTTCAGATGGTGGTTATTTGCTGTGTCTTCCTTACTCAGTTCACGCTCTGTCTTTGCTCAGTCTTGTGTTGCTGATAGCAATCGCCTTTCTTGCGATTAGCTTTCTCACTCTGGCCTGCTATGATGTGATATGTCTACCGTCGCGGGGTGGCGACTAGATTGGTAGACATTCATATTGTCTGTCCCTGTTTTTGCTTTCTTCTGAGTTGTTACTGTATGTTATATATATGTGGCTAATGCGCTCCTCCAACAGAAAAGTTATAATAAATGAATTGAAAATTTGTACAATCCTGTATATTGTAATGGATCGCTACACCATGGGGGGGGGGGGGGGGGGGTATCACCACCCTAAAGAAAAATTGTATGGGAAAAGTGAAGCGCTCAACATCACATATACCCAACACTTGATCAGGGGCATCGTCTTTGACGAAACCGGTAGGGCGGGGCCTCAGGCGCGGTGTGTGGAGACGCTAGAGGAGGAAGGTGGCGGTGAGGACGTCTTGTCTAATATATGCGCATTAAATTTTATTTATTGTAAGTGCACTACTATGTTGCTTTTAACCTATTAAATAGGGAGTTACGCTATGTTAGCCTTGTCTCTTGAGTTTTAAAGGCATTCAACATTCTGATCACCAAAGTTATGAAAAAGCTATGTCAGCTGGTCAGCATGAGGATCAGCAATTTCATTTGGTGAGCGAGCATTTCATTCATTATCACTGAGGTGCGGACACCTGTGGTACACACGTGGAGGTGTTTTGGTGGATGGGCTTAATCAGATGAAGCTGTATTACGCTATGTTATTCCTATCTCTCTGAGTACAACTTAGGAGGAAGTTATCTGGGTGCGAGGAGCTACAATCATATATGTGCCTTATTGCTGATCTGTGAATTAATCAGCTACGCCTGCTGGTAAGAGTATTTCAGCTGGATTTGTGACTAAAGGAATAAGAGGATTGTTCTGGAGCATTTGGTGCTACACGGGGTTCTATTGTGTTTTTCTTCCGCAGGGGGACATTAGACGCTCAATGCAGTCTGTTTGGTTTCTCCCTTCTATAGGAGGACTGGATGTTATTTAATACTGTGCAACATTACTTTTACTATTATTGCATATATTGCTAGAGCTATAATATAATAAGTGTTGGGTATATGTGATGTTGAGCGCTTCACCTTTCCCATACAATGTTACTGTATGTTGCTCAATCGTGCAATTTCAATCTGGCATCTGTGGCTGTAGTGGCTGTACAGAAGACTTGTTCCTCTGTACTCCACAGCTCCATCTGCTGGTTGGAATTCTCTTCTACAATTGTATACTGGGTGCTTTGCTTCTTTGATTGTGGCGATTTTCTCCTGCTTCAGCGCACTGGAAATCGCCCGCAGATCATTACAGGGATTCAATTATTAGGCACACAGATAGGGTGTCGAAGAAACCGTGAATGCCGTACAGTCTGTTGCCTCCCGGGTGCTCGGGTTCGGCATGTAGCGGAAAGAATTGACAGATTATTGGGTGGGGCTGGGGAAGACCCGGCTATCATGGTACACATTGGCACCAATGACAAAGTGAAAATGATTTTCAGGTACTTGGAGATAAACTTAAAGCAGGGACCTCCAAGGTGGTGTTCTCTGAAATACTGCCAGTGCCACGTGCTACATCTGAGAGACAGAGGGAGCTTAGGGAGTTAAATAAGTGGCTGAGAAATTGGTGTAGGAAGGAGGGGTTTGGGTTCCTGGAGAACTGGGCAGACTTTGCAGTCAGCTACAGGTTCTACAGCAGGGATGGGCTGCACCTTAATGGGAGGGTGCAGCTGCATTGGGGGAGAAGATGGCTAAACGGTTGGAGATTTTAAACTAGGATCTGGGGGGAGGCGGGAGGGTAAAGTCTCAATATGTAGACAAGATAAGGTAAAAAGACAGTGGGAGCCTAACATTATGGGGGCTGGAGAGGGGGGTGGGGACAATGTAAAGAGTAAGGAGGTTGTTAAAACTTCAAGTAGCCTATTTCATGTAACCAAAATTGGAAAATGTGGTGGTAAAAATATAAAGTGCATGGTAGCCAATGCTCAGAGCCTTGCAAATAAAATGGACGAACTAGAGTTCATTCTGATTGACAAAGGCTATGACATTGTGGGAATAACAGAGGCATGGATGGATGAAAGCCATGACTGGATAGCAAATTTAGAGGCATACAATGTGTTTAGGAAGGATAGAACAGGGAAAAAAGGTGGAGGGGTTTGTCTCTTTGTTAAGAATTCTTTTACAGCTGTCCTGAATGATGAGATGGAGGAAGATTGTGAAGATATGAAGTCCATTTGGGTAAATATTCATGGTGGAAATAGAGGTTGCCAATTGCTTATAGGGGTATGCTACAGACCACCTCTTATTAATGAAGCTGCAGAACTGCGATTACTACAGCAGATTGAAAAAGCTGCAAGTAAAAATGAGGTCGTAGTTATGGGTGACTTAAACTTTCCTGACATTGACTGGAGTATTGAGGCTACCCATTCTGTTAAAAGCAGCACATTTCTGGCATCACTACAGGACAATTACTTGACTCAAATGGTAACAGAACCAACTAGGGGGAATTAATTACTAGATTTGATCATTTCTAATAGACCAGATAATGTATCAATTGTGCAGGTTCAAGAACATTTGGGAAATAGTGATCACAACATGATAACGTTTGATCTGGTGACTGATAGGCCCCGGGGCAGCGGGATCACTAAAACTATGAATTTTAGAAAAGCAAACTTCAATCAACTCAGGCAGGCACTAAGTTTGGTGAACTGGGATAATGTACTACAAGGGGAGGACACTGAAAGCAATTATAAGGAGTGCAATAAAAGTTGTAAAAAATAAATTAGGCTGGCAAAAACTGAAGCTAAAAATCAAATCGCTAAGGATATCAAATCTAACCCAAAGACGTTTTACAAGTGCATCAACTCTAAAAAAATAAAGGTTGACTGTATTGGACTCCTAAAGGATGGGGGGGGGGGGGGGGGGGACTCAATGGTGGATGACCAAGGTAAGGCAGAGTTATTAAATGCTTTCTTTGCTTCTGTCTTCACAAGGGAAACATCACTGTTGCAAATTACAGAGGAAGAAGAGTCTCAATCTCCCAACTGTAATATTAAATACTTAACGCAGGAAGAAGTGAAGGCAAGACTAAATAAATTAAAAATAGACAAGGCATTTGGCCCGGATGGCATGCATCCTCGGGTCCTAAGGGAATTAAGTTCAGTTATAGATAAACCCCTTTATCTTATCTTTTGCGACTCTCTTTCAACTGGCAGAATCCCAGTGCATTGGCGGAACTGAGCGGCATTAGGAGCAGAGATGCCGACTGGAGAAGAAGGGGCTACTGCAGCTCATCGCTGGAGCCTGGAAGGTGAGTGATGGCTGCTGGCGAAGGGGGGGGGGGGGGGGCACCTGCCACCATGGGGGGAGGAAAACTGCCCAGCCAGCCACAGAGGGGTCCTTAAGCGGGGTTAGGTGGCTGGTCCCAAAATGGTTTAAAAAAACGTTTTTCAATATACCTTTACATTAGCAGCTCCTCCCATCTCATCACAGCTCTCTGTGATGCTGCCAGTATACTACAGAACAGGAAAGCAAAGCCACAAGGGGGCAGGCTTGGGCTTGAAAAGACATCAGAGAAGACAGACTCAGCTATAATGATTCCTGAGCAAAGCCAGGCTGAATGCTCAGTCTGGGATTTTATCAGAGCTGATAACAAGCAGGCTGAGCAGTGAAGGATGAAACAGAAAGAAGTTTTCTCTAATGTTCCCACTGATATATATGGTAAATACATAAGGGTGCTTCGTCTCTGGTTCACTTCAACTTAAGGCAACCTGTTCCCCTGGCCTAGCTCCCTCTACTGGAATGTGAGCTCATTCACAGGTGGTGCAATATTAAGAATACCAGCAGTTTCCTGGTTCACCTGTAGGCATTATCCTGAACCTAGAGCTTATTGTCAGAAGAGCATTGTCCAACCACATCCTTAATCCTTCGCAACTGCATTCTGGTCAAAACCAGCTATATTTTGTTAGCTCCCTTGTGGGATTAGTCTGATGATCTGTCCCAGGAGAGGACGTAATATCTAATCCCAATCTTCTCCCTCTGCATGGCATAGGTGACTACGCAAGAGAAAGTATTCTTTTATACTAAGACCCAGGCTTTTAACTTAGCTGTAGGGCTAGCAGTGGTTCCTGTAAACATTGGTGGCTTAATAGATTCCACTCCACACAAACTCCAGCTCTGCATGAGCTTCTCCGTGACTGTCACTCAATGCCTCTGAGCCAGCAATAGACTCGGGAAGCAGGTGCCTCGCTGCTGTGCCTGAGGCTGGAGCACACTGTTCCGGAGCGCTACCGCTTCCTTGTTGATGGATGTGCTGTATCATTGGCAGGGTCCATTGCAGGGTTCATCGCCACTCTGGAGCGAGGCGTGCTATTCATCAAACCAATGACAACGTAATCTGCTGTCCAGAGGAAACACGTGCAGAATGATTTTTCAACAATGCACAAAAATAGAAGGGGTCGAGGTGAGCTGGTCCTTTGCAGGCTTCATCCTGTGACACAGCAGGGGAAACAGTGTGAGCTGAGCTAGAGGGGGCACTGTCTGGGTGTCACTTTCGCGTACGTCAAATAAGGGCGTTGGGAAAAAAGGGCGCCTGGTGTAAACCTTATGAGGAAATAACGTTTAACAAAAAATAAAACCTATTTTGACGATTAACTATAAAGTTTATTCAAATTAAATCATTAAAGAGAACCCGAAGTGTGTTTAAAGAATGTTATCTGCATACAGAGGCTGGATCTGCCTATACAGCCCAGCCTCTGTTGCTATCCCAAACCCCACTAAGGTCCCCCTGCACTCTGCAATCCCTCATAAATCACAGCCATGCTGTAAGGCTGTGTTTACATCTGTAGTGTCAGTCTCAGCTGCTCCCCCGCCTCCTGCATAGCTCCGGTCCCTGCCCCCGTCCCTTCCCTCCAATCAGCAGGGACGGAAGGGATGCAGGCGGGGACTGGAGTTCTGCAGGAGGCGGGGAGAGCAGCAGACTGACACTATAGAGATAGACACAGCCAGCTCTGACAAGCTGTTTGTCAGCAGCGTGGCTGTGATTTATGAGGGATTGCAGAGTGCAGGGGGACCTTAGGGGGGTTTGGGATAGCAACAGAGGCTGGGCTGGATAGGCAGATCCAGCCTCTGTATGCAGATAATATTCTTCAAACCCACCTCGGGTTCTCTTTAATTTATGTTTATCGGTTCTTATATGGTGGAAATGCTCTTTATCGATTGTTGTACTGTTAAAAAGCTATTTTCTAATTAAAGTATGTTAAAAAAGGCGATGGGAAAAAAGGGCGCGTGGATTAAACTTCATAATGAAATTCTTTTTTTGAAAAAATTAAATGCTAAAATCATATTTACTTAGATTTAATCATAACTTTAAAAGTAGAAATGATAGAAAATTAAATTACTATTTACTGTTCTTATGCACCCGTGAATACTTACATTAACGTTTACACGATCTTATTAATAAATCATATTTTAACTATTAGTGAAAACTCACATAAACCATGTTTAATGTTTTTTGAGGAAACATACATTAACGGTTAACAGATACAAAGTAAAAAAAACTTTTAGATGATGTTATGAATAAATCACATTATAAGAATTCAGGATAACTCAAATAAACGTTGTTTGATATTTAACGTTTGAAGTAAATCTGAGAAAGATTTACAAAATCGATATCTTAAAATGTTTTTTACTTTTAAACTCAATCTAATATTACAGATCGAACAAGTGTATTAATATGCATTGTAAATGTACTGATAAAAATTTATTTTAATTTGTGTACTGCTGTAAAGTTGTAAATTAAGGATACTTATCTTAACGTAATCACTTGTGAGTATATTGTCAGTACGCTCTATTTAAGAATTGTCCGTATTTAAGAATTTAAATCATTAATACCAAATTAGAATAATTGAAATGTACTCAGGGGCGTAGCAATAGAGGTCGCAGCGGTCGCATGCGCGACTGGGCCCGGCTCCTGAAGAGGCGGGGGAGGGGCCCGGGGGGGCCCATGTCTTTTTATAGTGCGGCCAGGACTGAGTGCGGCCCGTGCGCCGTGCACGCTATTGGGAAGGGGGGAGCCGCAGCTGCGGGGAGAGCAGCCCGACCTCTCCCTCCCTTCCTCTCCCCGGGCCCCCCCCTTCAGATGCAGAGTGACGCGCACGGAAGCGCTGTAGGCAGAACTCACCTCCGTCCCTGCGTTCCAAGCGCCGCTGATCTCCTCCCGCTGTATAGATGCTGTTACACACTGCTTCCGGCTAAACAGGAAGCAGTGTGTAACAACATCTATACAGAGCGGGAGGAGACCAGCGGTGCAGGGACGGAGGTGAGTTCTGCCTACTACAGCGCTTCCGTGCGCCGCGCACTCTGCATTTGAAGGGGGGGCTCGGAGAGAGGAAGGGAGGGAGAGGTCGGGCTGCTCTCCCCGCAGCTGCGGCTCCCCCCTTCATTATGGGGGGGGACCTACCTACCTACCTATCCTGGGGGGGCAGCTACCTAATATAACCTATCCTGGGGGGCAGCTACCTAATCTATCCTGGGGGGCAGCTACCTACCTAACCTATCCTGGGGGGGCAGCTACCTACCTAACCTGTCCTGGGGGGGCAGCTACCTACCTAACCTATCCTGGGGGGGCAGCTACCTACCTAACCTATCCTGGGGGGGCAGCTACCTACCTAACCTATCCTGGGGGGGCAGCTACCTACCTAACCTATCCTGGGGGGCAGCTACCCACCTAACCTATCCTGGGGGGCAGCTACCCACCTAACCTATCTGGGGGGGGGGCAGCTACCTAATCTAACCTATCCTGGGGGCAGCTACCTAATCTAACCTATCCTGGGAGGCAGCTACCTAATCTATAATGGGGGGCAGCTACCTACTCTAACCTATCCTGGGGGCAGCTACCTAATCTAACCTATCCTGGGAGCAGCTACCTAATCTAACCTATCCTGGGGGAAAGCTACCTAATCTATCCTGGGGGGCAGCTACCTAACCTATACTGGGGGGCACCTACCTCATCTAACCTATACTGGGGGGCAGCTACCTCATCTAACCTATACTGGGGGCACCTACCTATCTAACCTGGGGGCACTTACTTGTCTAACCTGTATTCGGGGCACCTAGCTAGCCTATACAGGTGGCAACTATACTGGCTACCTATATTGGAGGCACCTACCTAACTAACCTATACTGGGGGCACCTACCTATCTAACCTATGCTGGGGACAACTATTCTGGCTACCTATATTAGAGGCACCCACCTAGCTAACCTGTACTGGGGGCACCTATCTATCTAACCTATACCGGCGGCGCCTGCCTATCTAACTTATACTGGGGGCAACTATACTGGCTACTTATGCTGGAGGCACCTACCTGGCTAACCTATACCGGGGGCAACTATACTGGCTTACCTATGCCTGGCTGCCTATACTGGGGGGACCTATAGCTGGCTATAGGGATTTGGATATGTGTGTGCGTCGGGTGTTGCCGGGGGAGGGGGGCTGTTGTTGCCGGGGGGGGGGGGGGTAAACATCTAGATTCCACATCAGGGCCGAGAGGTTTGTAGCTACGCCACTGAATGTACTCCTTAGGGTGGTCAATAATTATTCATTCTTTTTCATCCAATCTTACCAAATCTATGTAGTGTAAGGTGAAATTCACTGAATTAACTGAATAGATACTTTATGCAGATACCTTATATTACATTGAAATAGCAAGATTGTATGAAAAAGATTGGATCATTAGTGGCCAGCTTTAATTGTACTATTTCATACCTGGCACGGTTTATATATTCTCCCATGACTGCTGCTGTGCCTTTTCACTAGTGGATTCCTTCTTCGGGTTCTTCTTCTTGACGCCTCATTGCAGCTGACTTTCCCTTAAAAGGGGGTAGGGGGGGGTCATGTGAAAATGATTTGAACTTACCCGGGGCTTCTCTTGGTACCACGCAGAGGACTCCGGCCACGCCTCCAGTTCACTTCTGTAATTTCAGACTTTAAAGTCTGTAAAGCACTTCGCCTGTGTAGCCGGGTCCTCACTCCCGCTGATGTCACCAGGAGCGTACTGCGCATACACAGACCAAGCCGGACTTGTGCCGTACGCTGCTGTTGACATTAGCAGGAGGGAGTACACGGCAATGCAATCGCATTGGTTTTACCACTTTAAAGTCTTAAATTCCATAAGTGGACAAGAGGCGTGGCCGGAGCATCCGTGAGTGGCTCCGCAGGCACAGGGCGTCTGAGGGGCACCATGGCAACACCCGGGTAAGTTCAACTCATTTTCCCCTGACCCCCTACAGTGTCCCTTTAACGCATAGTTTGTTACCTTCATGGCTTGGTTTTCAGACAACGGACGAATAATTTGCTCATCTTGTATAACACTTGTGAATGTCATGAGGTGCTAATGGTGTGGCCAACTTTTCTGTTTTCTTAATGCTACTTGCTTATGTATTACTTATGAGTTAATAGTAACAGTGGTCCGTGTTCTGTAAGGAAAACAGTAATAAAGATTGTAAAACATGCCATTGACTACATTAGCTGATGACCCTTTTCATCTGAGTAAGGTATTCATTTTGTATAATGGAGCATCATTGGGCTCTTGAATGCTGTTACAATTAGTGTGGAATTTTTAGCTTACACAAGGTACTCGGTGTACAAGCGCACTTAAATATAAACGCATGTACATAGTATACTTAGTACATTTATCGGTATTTGTGTTGGTCCTCTACCACCAGCCCCTGCCATAAGTTTGTTGAACTGTACCTGGCTATCCTTCTCCATGCTCTATTTTTTTTGGAAGTAGTTTGCAAGCATTGTCATGGTATTTTGTGGCCTACCTGTGCTTATGCAACCCCGGCCATGTGTGCACTTATTTGCGTACTCAACTGCATTAGCATACTGCAGTACCACATTATGCTAATGAACATGTTATAGAGAAGAAGGAAACATGCGTACCTGTCATTTAAGTAACATTTTAAAATATTAGTTAGTGTAGAGTCTTTCTTGCTCTGCTCACTAAGGGCCGTACAGAAGAGCAGTCCTGGCCAGGGGGCAGAACTAGAGAGCATGGGGCAAAGTCTCTCCAGCATTCAAACCCTCACCAGTATTCATTCCCCTCAACCAGGCATTCAATCCCCTCCTCCTATGGACACAACTACTTGGGGGTATGTAATAAATATGGCCTTCATGATCTCCCCATATGAAATCTGGCCACAATAACACCTGATTCAGAGGCTGGACCCCTGTATTGGAGGAAGGGAAGAAGTCTCTGGGACCACCGCAACTGTGGGGGCTGCTTCCCCTATAGTTACTCCTCTTGCCAGGCCCAAAACCTCTTGTCCTTAGAATATGTTCACTCACATGCAAGAAGGCATGGAATTCACAAGATGGCATGACTCTCCCTATTTGGTGGTCATCAGTCCGGCTTCTATCTGCACCACTCTGGGCAGTCACTGATCCAGGAGGCCACCTGTTCCATTACTCAGCTTCCTCCATCCGGGATGGAGTGGAAAGGACAAAGCCAACCAGACTCCACTGAATAGGGGGAAGACGGTTTAATCTCTGTTTGAATTTTATACCAACTTACATTAAAGTGCAAACTTTGAATGATATTAAAGTTTTGAAATGGAGTTAAGCTATGGTAGCACTACTAGCACGGGATTGTTGTCTTTGAGGTGGTTTGTCGGATGACCTCTGGTGGAGTTTGGGGAAGGAGAGTGCAGTACTGTATACAATCTGAGGGAAGGTTTGAGTATCTCAGATGCGCTGCTAACACATCTCAGAATCTCAGTGGTAAGCGCCCCATGTGACGGGTGTGGTGGAGTTATCACTTCCTGCCTCACCAGGCATTCAAGCCCCTTCCCTCCTCCCATCTGGTTACCCCAGAGTGGGGGGACACCTGCCTGGGGTCTTGTAACAAATATGGCCTTCATGAGGTGAGTGTCCTATTTGACAGGTGTGGTGTAGGTTATCACTGCCTGCTAGAGGACTTCCTGGTAAGGACTCATTATTCCAAATGCAAGGTGTCCAGGCTGTTCTGAGTACAGGGATCAGCAGAGCCACTCTCATCCACACTGACTGTGTCCTGACCATTGTGTGCTATATAATGGTGTTTTGTGGTTAAAGAAAACCTAAGAGGTTGAAAAAAATTTGCATATTTACCTCAGTCGAGGAATCCAGAAGCTTCCCCCCATCTCCCTTCACCTTGCTGTTTCAGCACTAGGACCCCTGAAGCTCCCGTACAAAAACAAGCACAACCGCACGACTGTAAGACGGCTCCTGCCTGTACAGTAGCATGGAGCTGCTGCTTGGGCTCAGCGGAAAGAGCCACGCCCGTTCAGCTCCATGGCAATGGGCAGACGTGAGCCGTCTGCATCTGTGCAGTGTGGCCGAGCTCCCTCGACAAGCCCTCGTCAGCTATAATTGGAGTTACTGCTAAAGCTTCACTCGGTCAGTAATTTGGGTGTCATCAAAAGATAGCTGTAGCTGGAAGCCAAATTATGTATTTCTCCAGAGTCCACAGTGATCTGGAGAGGGACTTTTGCAGAAACAGGGTGATCTGTTTTTCGGCTTTACCCTGCACCCAAATTTCCTAGGGGCTTAATTATAGGTACACCAGAGGCTTCTCTCTACTGAGGTAAGAACCCATTTGGGGCACATTTTATTACTCTAGCTGCTGTACCCCCATAGCCTTATGCACTAGTAGGGACACGCAATCCTTCATGTTAGAGAAAAGGAAAACAATAAGGTAAGGTATAGGAAAGCTGTACTCGGAGCAGCAGTTATCAGATCACACCTCCCGGAAGACAGCAGTGACACTCATGGATTTCTGCAAACTGAACGCTCATTCCACGCCTTGGCATGAGTATAACATCAGTTTACATTAGCTGTTTGTTGACTATACACCAGTGTGTGGCACTATCAATGGTAATAACCAGTGAGATAGCATAGAGGAAGACCTCGACATAAGGTTACTCACCAGAACACAGGTGTGACGTCCGGATGGAGGCAGTCCTGTCCATTCCAGGTAAAATCCTGCTGGAGAAAAGGGGACTTCCTGTCCTGTATAATTAGAAAAAAAAACGGAATGAACTTAATGTGGGACATTAGTAACTAGAGCAGAGTGCCCATTAGGTAGATAGAGGTCTACCAGTAGATCACAAAATACTTCTGGGCAGATCCCATAAAAGTCAGCCTGAGTGACATACTTGTAGTACTCTGCCTCTTTGACTTGAATGAGCTTTAGTGCAATTTGCGGTCATGAAGTTAGAGGATTATGATGCTGCAAAAGGGGGAGCTATACATTTAGAAGCATTATGTGCTTGTAAGGACCAGTAGATCCACCACCTTATATCAGCCCCTATGCCCCAATCTACCCCCGCAATCTTCACCTTATGTGGCACGTCCAAGCCTGAATATAACACAAGTATGGTCTGCCCAACTACAGTTACAACCAGGCTTTAACCTCCTTGGCGGTAATGACAACGAGCTCAGCTCGTCCATTACCGCCGGAGGGCGCCGCTCAGGCCCTGGTGGGACGATTTTCATGTTTTATTTTAAACACGCAGCTAGCACTTTGCTAGCTGCATGTCTAACCTGATCGCCGCCGCTACCCGCCGATCCGCCGCTACCCGCCGATCTGCCGCGTTAGAGAGCCCCCCCGAGACCCTGTGCGCAGCCTGGCCAATCAGTGCCAGGCAGCGCTGAGGGGTGGATCGGGTCGATGACGTCATCACGATCGTCGCCATGGCGACGGGGGAAGCCCTAAAGGAAATCCCGTTCAGAACAGGATTTCCTTATGGGAAGATGCGCCGGCGGCGATCGGAAGGGTGGGAGGAATGCGGAAGGGAGGGGGGGGGGGATCATGTAGCTAGCGCTAGGCTAGCTACATGATATATTTTTTTTTTCTATAGTGCTGCGCATCCACCCTGGCACATTTAATAGGAGGCCAGGGTGGTTAATGCACAAGGTATGAAGGCTGTAAGATAGTGTTACTACCAGTTCCCATTTAACAATGATTCAGGCTAGTAGTGCAGTTGTACAGTTCTGAGTCATACACAGATGTCAGATAATGGTCAGTGACGACTGGAGTCAGTCTCAAAATTAGCAACCTTGAGGTCATACGCAGATATCAACAGAGCAGGAGTAGACAAGAGAATGGTCAGGTAGGCTAAGGTCGGTCTCTGTAGCAGGAAAAACAAATAGTCAGGGTTCAGGCAAAATTCTGACAGCTAACAGGTAAGTAACAGGAGGCGACAGCTAGGGAAGCCTAGCTGCTAGCTCTAGCAACATAACGCTATCACAGGCAATGCCTGAGTGCACCATTCACGCTTAAATACCAGCCACAGCCAATCAGGAAATCTAACCATTGCAGCCATCTAAGAGGAACCAGACCTGTTTCTATTGATTGACTCTGCATGAGTCAATCACTTCCTGATCAGAGACAGTGCTGGAGAGCATGTGCCAAGCGTCCCTGTCTCTCGGTAACACCCCGCGCAGAGCCGGCCTTTGGGGGGGGGCAAGTGGGGCAATCGCCCCAGGCCCCGCGCCTGACAAGGCCCCGCGCTGCCACATACAACAAGCGCCGGACTGCCTATGACAGACAGTGTTTCTCATAGTGTCAGCCTGGCAGCCGCGCTCTGCAAGTACCCTTTCCCTCCCTCCTCCTCCGAGTCCAGGCTCGCCCTCGAATCATATTCAAACATCCCCGGGTCCTGCCTCTCTGTCCCGCCTCCCTCCTCCAGGGCTCCAATCAAACATCGCCCAGCACCTCTCTTCCACCAATGAAAAGAGAGGCAGCCGGGCCAGCCAGCTACGTCACACACACCACGAGGAGGAGAGAGATGAAGCAGAAGCAGCAAAGGCAACATCCGTGCACTGTGTAGCCAGCATTACAGTGCGTCTCCCTGCCTGTCACACACCCGGCCAGCATGGAGTGTAGGTAGCTCTTTGTATCACAGTACTGCCTTGCTTGTATCACTGTCATTCAGCCTTCTACCTCTGCTGCTCACATCCTGTTAGTCCGTTTATCTCGCAGCCTCTGTAGTGTTGCTGATATCAGCTACCTGGTGGCTGGCAGGAGTGCTAAGTGTGACACTTCTGCTGGAAACATCCTCTGTGTGCTGTGATGACATTAACATTCCTGAGAAACTCGGATGGGAGCAGGGAAGCCTTTCTACATGCAGGGCATGGGGGTTATTTCTGCCAAGACAAGGAGTGAAGGAGGGAGAGCCAGCATGACTGAACAGCTACAATCCGAGCCCATCTTTAGATACAATCCCCTGCACAGAGTCCTGCTCTGCTTTCAAAGGGAAAATGCATAATTTCACTTAATAATGGGCTTTTGTGAGCTGCTCTGATCAGTCAAGCGGCTTGGTTTCCCCCTTTATGGCAGACATTGCACTATGACTATGGTAGAAATTAGATTGTGAGCTCCTTTGAGCACTCTCAGTGACGTGACTCACTATATACTCTGTGAAATGCTGCAGAAGATGTCAGTGCTATTTTAAATACATAATAATATGGCAGGACATTAGATTGTAACTATGGTAGGGATTAGAGTGTGAGCTCTTAGGACAGTCAGTGACATGACTATGTACTTTAAGTGCTGCGGAAGATGTCAGTGCTATATAAATAAAAAAAATAATGCCTAGAGCTTAGCTCCACCCACAACTTCATGCTTTTTTAGGTATTTTGTCCTCCTGTGCCAGCCCTGATAACACTAGCCAGCATCTCTTTCTCGTGTGTGTGTGTGTGTGTGTGTGTGTGTGTGTGTGTGTAACCCTTTCACTGCTGGTGTTGAATTAGCTTGTTGCAGCACTGACTGTTTGTCTTGCATATATGCATATATTTTCTAGATAGCAATTAGCACTGAGCACATTACTTGTACCAGAGACGGGAGAAATAAAAAAGCTTTTATACATACCTGGGGTTTCCTCCAGCCCCATGCGCACAGATCGCTCCCACGCCACCGTCCTCCGCTGCCTACAGCTCTGATACTGCTCCCGTAATGTCCTCCAGTCGCGGCCAAGAGAAGTGTGCTCTCTACGTATCTCTCCGGTGGAAGTACAGTAGACATTTACTTGGCGAGTGAGGTTCGCTGAGCGATCATCGCTCAATGACAGGGCACAGGGCAGCTGCATGGGGCAGGTAGAAGCCCCAGGTAAGTTAAACTCATGTTTTTGTTTTTTACTTATATTAAGGTTCCTTTTAAAAGCCTCGTGAGTGTGGTGGTACGGCATATGGCCTACACTTATGGCTCTAGGCCCCGCATACAGCACTCGCCCCAGGCCCCGCGTACTCTAAGGCCGCCTCTGCCCCGCGGGACCCACTGGGATGTTGAACCCACGTGAAGAGCTGCACTCCAGTCTGTGCTGACCCCCAGAGACCACCAGCTTCGCCACCAGACCAAGGTCAGATGGTGACAGTGCTATGGCTGATTACAGTTTTGCCGGACACTGAGCATGATAATGTACGCATAACATTGTGACTCTGGTCAAGCACTGTTCTATTTGGCTTGCTGAGGAGGACTCTATGATCTGCATCTAACTGACTGGCGGCTTGTGCTAATCACTGATGGACTGCCACTGTGCATGTGCTGCAGCTGTGTGTAGTAGTCACTGATGGGCTGCTGCTGTGCATGTGCTGCAGTTGTGGCTTGTGGTAATCACTGATGGACTGCCGCTGTGCATGTGCTGCAGCTGTGGCTTGTGGTAATCACTGATGGACTGCCGCTGTGCATGTGCTGCAGTTGTGGCTTGTGGTAATCACTGATGGACTGCCGCTGTGCATGTGCTGCAGCTGTGTGTAGTAGTCACTGATGGACTGTCGCTGTGCATGTGCTGCAGCTGTGTGTAGTAATCACTGATGGGCTGCTGCTGTGCATGTGCTGCAGGTGTGGCTTGTGGTAATCACTGATGGACTGCCGCTGTGCATGTACTGCAGTTGTGGCTTGTGGTAATCACTGATGGGCTGCCACTGTGCATGTGCTGCAGTTGTGGCTTGTGGCAATCACTGATGGGCTGCTGCTGTGCATGTGCTGCAGGTGTGGCTTGTGGTAATCACTGATGGGCTGCCGCTGTGCATGTGCCGCAGGTGTGGCTTGTGGTAATCACTGATGGGCTGCCGCTGTGCATGTGCTGCAGTTGTGGCTTGTGGTCATCACTGATGGACTGCCACTGTGCATGTGCTGCAGTTGTGGCTTGTGGTCATCACTGATGGACTGCCGCTGTGCATGTGCTGCAGTTGTGGCTGGTGGTCATCACCGATGGACTGCCGCTGTGCATGTGCTGCAGTTGTGGCTTGTGGTAATCAATGATGGACTGCCGCTGTGTATGTGCTGCAGTTGTGGCTTGCGGAAATCACTGATGGACTGCCGCTGTGCATGCGCTGCAGTTGTGGCTTGCGGTAATCACTGATGGGCTGCCACTATGCATGTGCTGCAGTTGTGGCTTGTGGTAATCAATGATGGACTGCCGCTGTGCATGTGCTGCAGTTGTGGCTTGTGGAAATCACTGATGGACTGCTGCTGTGCATGTGCTGCAGTTGTGACTTGTGGTAATCACTGATGGACTGCCGCTGTGCATGTGCTGCAGATGTGGCTGGTGGTAATGACTGATGGACTGCCGCTATGCATGTGCTGCAGTTGTGGCTTGTGGTAATCACTGATGGACTGCTGCTGTGCATGTGCTGCAGTTGTGACTTGTGGTAATCACTGATGGACTGCCGCTGTGCATGTGCTGCAGTTGTGGCTTGTTGTAATCACTGATGGGCTGTCGCTGTGCATGTGCTGCAGTTGTGGCTTGTGGTAATCACTGATGGACTGCCGCTGTGCATGTGCTGCAGCTGTGTGTAGTAATCACTGATGGGCTGCTGCTGTGCATGTGCTGCAGTTGTGGCTTGTGGTAATCACTGATGGACTGCTGCTGTGCATGTGCTGCAGTTGTGGCTTGTGGTAATCACTGATGGACTGCCGCTGTGCATGTGCTGCAGCTGTGGCTTGTGGTAATCACTGATGGACTGCCGCTGTGCATGTGCTGCAGTTGTGGCTTGTGGTAATCACTGATGGACTGTCGCTGTGCATGTGCTGCAGCTGTGTGTAGTAATCACTGATGGACTGCCGCTGTGCATGTGCTGCAGCTGTGTGTAGTAATCACTGATGGGCTGCTGCTGTGCATGTGCTGCAGTTGTGGCTTGTGGTAATCACTGATGGGCTGCCACTGTGCATGTGCTGCAGTTGTGGCTTGTGGCAATCACTGATGGGCTGCCGTTGTGCATGTGCTGCAGGTGTGGCTTGTGGTAATCACTAATAGACTGCCGCTGTGCATGTGCTGCAGCTGTGGCTTGTGGTAATCACTGATGTGCTGCCGCTGTGCATGTGCTGCAGTTGTGGCTTGTGGTAATTACTGATGGACTGCCGCTGTGCATGTGCTGCAGTTGTGGCTTGCGGTAATCACTGATGGGCTGCTGCTGTGCATGTGCTGCAGTTGTGGCTTGTAGTGATCACTAATGGGCTGCCGCTGTGCATGTGCTGCAGTTGTGGCTTGTGGTAATCACTGATGGACTGCCGCTGTGCATGTGCTGCAGTTGTGGCTTGCGGTAATCACTGATGGGCTGCTGCTGTGCATGTGCTGCAGTTGTGGCTTGTAGTGATCACTAATGGGCTGCCGCTGTGCAAGTGCTGCAGGTGCGGCTTGTAGTAATCACTGATGGACTGTGCTGTGCATGTGCTGCAGTTGTGGCTTGTGGTAATCACTGATGAACTGCCGCTGTGCATGTGCTGCAGTTGTGGCTTGTGGTAATCACTGATGGACTGCCGCTGTGCATGTGCTGCAGTTGTGGCTTGTGGTAATCACTGATGGAATGCCGCTGTGCATGTGCTGCAGCCTGCAGTTGTGGCTTGTGGTAATCAATGATGGGCTGCCGCTGTGCATGTGCTGCAGTTGTGGCTTGTGGTAATCACTGATGGACTGCCACTGTGCATGTGCTGCAGTTGTGGCTTGTGGCAATCACTGATGGGCTACCGCTGTGCATGTGCTGCAGGTGTGGCTTGTGGTAATCACTGATGGGCTCCGCTGTGCATGTGCTGCAGGAGTGGCTTGTGGTAATCACTGTTGGACTGCCGCTGTGCATGTGCTGCAGTTGTGGCTTGCGGTAATCACTGATGGGCTGCTGCTGTGCATGTGCTGCAGTTGTGGCTTGTGGCAATCACTGATGGACTGCCGCTGTGCATGTGCTGCAGTTGTGGCTTGTGGCAATCACTGATGGACTGCCGCTGTGCATGTGCTGCAGTTGTGGCTATCACTGATGGACTGCGGCTGTGCATGTGCTGCAGTTGTGGCTTGTGGTAATCACTGATGGGCTGCCGCTGTGCATGTGCTGTAGTTGTGGCTTGTGGTAATCACTGATGGGCTGCCGCTGTGCATGTGCTGCAGTTGTGGCTATCACTGATGGACTGCGGCTGTGCATGTGCTGCAGTTGTGGCTTGTGGTAATCACTGATGGGCTGCCGCTGTGCATGTGCTGCAGGTGTGGCTTGTGGTAATCACTGATGGGCTGCAGCTGTGGATGTACTGCAGTTGTGGCTTGTGGTAATCACTGATGGACTGCTGCTGTGCATGTGCTGCAGTTGTGGCTTGTGGTAATCACTGATGGACTGCTGCTGTGCATGTGCTGCAGTTGTGGCTTGTCGTAATCACTGATGGACTGCCGCTGTGCATGTGCTGCAGTTGTGGCTTGTGGTAATCTCTGATGGGCTGCCGCTGTGCATGTGCTGCAGGTGTGGCTTGTGGTAATCACTGATGGACTGCCGCTGTGCATGTGCTGCAGGTGTGGCTTGTGGTAATCACTGATGGGCTGCAGCTGTGGATGTACTGCAGTTGTGGCTTGTGGTAATCACTGATGGACTGCTGCTGTGCATGTGCTGCAGTTGTGGCTTGTAGTAATCACTGATGGACTGCCGCTGTGCATGTGCTGCAGTTGTGGCTTGTGGTAATCACTGATGGACTGCCGCTGTGCATGTGCTGCAGTTGTGGCTTGTGGTAATCACTGATGGTCTGCCGCTGTGCATGTGCTGCAGCCTGCAGTTGTGGCTTGTGGTAATCACTGATGGGCTGCCGCTGTGCATGTGCTGCAGTTGTGGCTTGTGGTTATCACTGATGGGCTGCCGTTGTGCATGTGCTGCAGTTGTGGCTTGTGGTAATCACTGATGGAATGCCGCTGTGCATGTGCTGCAGCCTGCAGTTGTGGCTTGTGGTACTCACTGATGGGCTGCCGCTGTGCATGTGCTGCAGTTGTGGCTTGTGGTAATCACTGATGGACTGCTGCTGTGCATGTGCTGCAGCTGTGTGTAGTAGTCACTGATGGGCTGCTGCTGTGCATGTGCTGCAGTTGTGGCTTGTGGTAAGCAATGATGGACTGCCACTGTGCATGTGCTGCAGTTGTGGCTTGTGGTAATCACTGATGGGCTGCCGCTGTGCATGTGCTGCAGCTGTGGCTTGTGGTAATCACTGATGGACTGCCGCTGTGCATGTGCTGCAGGTGTGGCTTGTGGTAATCACTGATGAGCTGCCGCTGTGCATGTGCTGCAGTTGTGGCATGGGGTAATCACTGATGGACTGCCGCTGTGCATGTGCTACAGCTGTGTGTAGTAATCACTGATGGGCTGCTGCTGTGCATGTGCTGCAGTTGTGGCTTGTGGTAATCACTGATTGGCTGCAGCTGTCGATGTACTGCAGTTGTGGCTTGTGGTAATCACTGATGGACTGCTGCTGTGCATGTGCTGCAGTTGTGGCTTGTGGTAATCACTGATGGGCTGCCGCTGTGCATGTGCTGCAGGTGTGGCTTGTGGTAATCACTGATGGACTGCCGCTGTGCATGTGCTGCAGTTGTGGCTTGTGGTAATCACTGATGGACAGCCGCTGTGCATGTGCTGCAGTTGTGGCTTGTGGTAGTCACTGATGGACTGCCACTGTGCATGTACTGCAGTTGTGGCTTGTGGTAATCACTGATGGGCTGCCGCTGTGCATGTGCTGCAGTTGTGGCTTGTGGTAATCACTGATGGGCTGCCGCTGTGCATGTGCTGCAGGTGTGGCTTGTGGTAATCACTGATGGACTGCAGCTGTGCATGTGCTGCAGTTGTGGCTTGTGGTAATCACTGATGGGCTGCCGCTGTGCATGTGCTGCAGGTGTGGCTTGTGGTAATCACTGATGGACTGCTGATGTGCATGTGCTGCAGTTGTGGCTTGTGGTAATCACTGATGGGCTGACGCTGTGCATGTGCTGCAGTTGTGGCTTGTAGTAATCACTGATGGACTGCTGCTGTGCATGTGCAGTTGTGGCTTGTGGTAATCACTGATGGGCTGCCGCTGTGCATGTGCTGCAGGTGTGGCTTGTGGTAATCACTGATGGACTGCTGCTGTGCATGTGCAGTTGTGGCTTGTGGTAATCACTGATGGGCTGCCGCTGTGCATGTGCTGCAGTTGTGGCTTGTGGTAATCACTGATGGACTGCCGCTGTGCATGTGCTGCAGGTGTGGCTTGTGGTAATCACTGATGGACTGCTGCTGTGCATGTGCTGCAGCCTGCAGTTGTGGCTTGTGGTCATCACTGATGGGCTGCCGCTGTGCATGTGCTGCAGTTGTGGCTTGTGGTAATCACTGATGGACTGCCGCTGTGCATGTGCTGCAGTTGTGGCTTGTGGTAATCACTGATGGACTGCGGCTGTGCATGTGCTGCAGTTGTGGCTTGTGGTAATCACTGATGGACTGCCGCTGTGCATGTGCTGCAGGTGTGGCTTGTGGTAATCACTGATGGACTGCCGCTGTGCATGTGCTGCAGTTGTGGCTTGTGGTAATCACTGATGGACTGCCGCTGTGCATGTGCTGCAGGTGTGGCTTGTGGTAATCACTGATGGACTGCTGCTGTGCATGTGCTGCAGGTGTGGCTTGTGGTAATCACTGATGGACTGCCGCTGTGCATGTGCTGCAGTTGTGGCTTGTGGTAATCACTGATGGACTGCCGCTGTGCATGTGCTGCAGTTGTGGCTTGTGGTAATCACTGATGGACTGCTGCTGTGCATGTACTGCAGTTGTGGCTTGTGGTAATCACTGATGGACTGCCGCTGTGCATGTGCTGCAGTTGTGGCTTGTGGTAATCACTGATGGGCTGACGCTGTGCATGTGCTGCAGTTGTGGCTTGTGGTAATCACTGATGGACTGCCGCTGTGCATGTGCTGCAGTTGTGGCTTGTGGTAATCACTGATGGACTGCCGCTGTGCATGTGCTGCAGTTGTGGCTTGTGGTAATCACTGATGGACTGCCGCTGTGCATGTGCTGCAGTTGTGGCTTGTGGTAATCACTAATAGCCTGCCGCTGTGCATGTGCTGCAGGTGTGGCTTGTGGTAATCACTAATAGCCTGCCGCTGTGCATGTGCTGCAGGTGTGGCTTGTGGTAATCACTGATGGGCTGCCGCTGTGCATGTGCTGCAGTTGTAGCTTGTGGTAATCACTGATGGACTGCGGCTGTGCATGTGCTGCAGCTGTGGCTTGTGGTAATCACTGATGGACTGCCGCTGTGCATGTGCTGCAGTTTTGGTAATCACTGATGGACTGCCGCTGTGCATGTGCTGCAGTTGTGGCTTGTGGTAATCACTGATGGACTGATGCTGTGCATGTGCTGCAGGTGTGGCTTGTGGTAATCAATGATGGGCTGCCGCTGTGCATGTGCTGCAGTTGTGGCGTGTGGTAATCACTGATGGTCTGCGGCTGTGCATGTGCTGCAGCTGTGGCTTGTGGTAATCACTGATGGGCTGCCGCTGTGCATGTGCTGCAGTTGTGGCTTGTGGTAATCACTGATGGACTGCCGCTGTGCATGTGCTGCAGTTTTGGTAATCACTGATGGACTGCGCCTGTGCATGTGCTGCAGTGGCTTGCATCTGTAGGTAATTTCTACTTGTTACATCATTTTCTATTTGTAATTTTCAAGGTAGCTTGCTAGCTGAAAACGTGTGGGCACCTCTAAGCTAGAGCATGACAATAGCTGGATTCTATCACTGAAGATATGGATATGATGAGCAGGAGTGGGCTATGCATTCACGGTGGTAAGTAAACACACGGTAATGACACAAAGCCAGTTATTATTACTGCAGGGTATGAGAGAGGCATGATGCTTCCTATACAAAGACACACACAAGTACATACAAGCTCTGCTAATAGAAGCTATTTTATCTTACAACACCTTCCACCATCTCATCTCCTGTCACAAAGAAGTGAGAAAGCTCCATTCAGAAGCATTATGTTTCCAGTTCTCACCTACGCAGAGGAAGGATGGAGAGGCCTGCGCCTGCTGGGAACACAAAGTACTTACACAATGCGCAATTCAAACCAATCAGGCACTGAATCACCTCTATGCAAATCCCTCATTATCTTCTATGGGCAGATATAAATCTATCCATATCTTTTTCTAGGCATTATCACTTAGCTAGACACACCTAGATATCAAGAACTAGGTGAGAAGTCTTTGTAACCCTTTACCTGTCCTGTGATATTTTTTTACCTTTTTTTTTTTACTCACTAGCTCTTTCTTGCTTTATTGTTACTTATCAGTTCCATTGTTGGTGGGTAACTTCAGTTCTCTTTCTCAGGTATACTCAGTACTTGCCGAGTCACATGGATGGCTCTGGCTATTTTCTCAGATCCACTGATTAGTTGTATATTCATACACATTTTATAAAGCTTGATAAAGGACCTCTTGAGGTCTGGAACGGTTTGCTGCCACCACTTTTTTATGGACATGTTATACATTTAGGGTAAGCTTTCATCGGGAAGTAGAAGGAAGAGAAGTGTTAGGTTTAGGGGTAGTAAGGTTAGTGTTAGCTGTAGGAATGTTAGTGTTAGCTGTAGGAATGTTAGTGTTAGCTGTAGGAATGTTAGTGTTAGGTGTAGGGGTTGGAAGATTAATGTTATGCGTAGGAAAGTTAGTGTTAAGTGTGAGGTGTAGGAGGGTTAGTGTTAGGTGCAGGAGGGTTAGTGTTAGGTGCAGGAGGGTTAGTGTTAGATGTAGGAGGGTTAGTGTTAGGTGTAGGAGGGTTAGTGTTAGGTGTAGGAGGGTTAGTGTTAGATGTAGTAAGGTTAGTGTTAGGTCAGGTGTAGGAGGGTTAGTGTTAGATGTAGGAAGGTTAGTGTTAGGCGTAGGAAGGTTAGTGTTAGATGTAGGAAGTTTAGTGTTAGGTGTAGAGGTTGGAAGATTAATGTTAGGTGTAGAAAGGTTAGTGTTAGATGTAGGAGGGTTAGTATTGGGTGTAGGAGAGTTAGTGTTAGGTGTAGAAGGGTTAGTGTTAGGTGTAGGAGGGTTAGTGTTAGATGTAGGAAGTTTAGTGTTACATAGTTACATAGTTACTTTGGTTGAAAAAAGACATACGTCCATCGAGTTCAACCAGTACAAAGTACAACTCCAGCCTGCTCCCTCACATATCCCTGTTGATCATAAAATCCCTGGATTAACATCATTGGCATTACCTAGTAATTGTAGCCATGGATGTCATTCAACGCAAGGAAAGCATCTAAGCCCCCTTTAAATGCAGGTATAGAGTTTGCCATAACGACTTCCTGTGGCAATGCATTCCACATCTTAATCACTCTTACTGTAAAGAACCCTTTCCTAAATAAATGGCTAAAACGTTTTTCCTCCATGCGCAGATCATGTCCTCTAGTCCTTTGAGAAGGCCTAGGGACAAAAAGCTCATCCGCCAAGCTATTATATTGCCCTCTGATGTATTTATACATGTTAATTAGATCTCCTCTAAGGCGTCTTTTCTCTAGACTAAATAAACCCAGTTTATCTAACCTTTCTTGGTAAGTGAGACCTTCCATCCCACGTATCAATTTTGTTGCTCGTCTCTGCACCTGCTCTAAAACTGCAATATCTTTTTTGTAATGTGGTGCCCAGAACTGAATTCCATATTCCAGATGTGGCCTTACTAGAGAGTTAAACAGGGGCAATATTATGCTAGCATCTCGAGTTTTTATTTCCCTTTTAATGCATCCCAAAATTTTGTTAGCTTTAGCTGCAGCGGCTTGGCATTGAGTACGATTATTTAACTTGTTGTCGATGAGTACTCCTAAGTCCTTCTCCAAGTTTGATGTCCCCAACTGTATCCCATTTATTTTGTATGGTGTTAGACCATTGGTACGACCAAAATGCATGACTTTACATTTGTCAACATTGAATTTCATCTGCCATGTATGTGCCCATATAGCCATCCTATCCAGATCCTGTTGCAATATAACACTATCTTCCTTAGAGTTGATGATTCTGCACAATTTTGTATCATCTGCAAAAATAGCAACATTGCTCACTACTGTATCCACTAGGTCATTAATAAATAAATTGAAGAGCACTGGACCCAGTACAGACCCCTGTGGGACCCCACTGCTAACAGTCTCCCATTTTGAGTATGATCCATTGACCACAACTCTTTGTTTTCTGTCCATTAGCCAGTTCCCTATCCAAGCACACAGACTCTTCCCCAGTCCTTGCATCCTCATCTTTTGCACCAGACTTTTGTGGGGAACAGTGTCGAATGCCTTAGCAAAGTCTAAGTATATTACATCTACAGCATTCCCAATATCCATATTAGCATTCACTACCTCATAAAAGCTGAGCATGTTAGTCAAACAGGACCTGTCTTTAGTAAACCCATGTTGATGCTGAGAAATAAGATTATTTTCTACTATGAAGTCATGTATAGTATCTCTTAGTAACCCCTCAAATAGTTTGCATACAACTGATGTTAAGCTTACAGGTCTATAATTTCCTGGATCTGATTTTTTGCCCTTCTTAAATAATGGGAAAACGTGGGCTGTACGCCAATCCACTGGGACTCTGCCAGTTGCAAGAGAGTCACAAAAGATAAGATAAAGGGGTTTATCTATAACTGAACTTAATTCCCTTAGGACCCGAGGATGCATGCCATCCGGGCCAGGTGCCTTGTCTATTTTTAATTTATTTAGTCTTGCCTTTACTTCTTCCTGCGTTAAGTATTTAATATTACAGTTAGAAGATTGAGACTCTTCCGCCTCTGTAATTTGCAACAGTGCTGTTTCCTTTGTAAAGACAGAAGCAAAGAAAGCATTTAATAACTCTGCCTTACCTTGGTCATCCACCATTGAGTTCCCACCCTCATCCTTTAGGAGTCCTATACAGTCAACCTTTCTTTTTTTAGAGTTGATGTACTTGTAAAACTTTTTTGGGTTAGATTTGATATCCCTAGCGATTTGATTTTCAGCTTCGATCTTTGCCAGCCTAATTTCTTTTTTACAATTTTTATTGCACTCCTTATAATTGCTTAGTGCAGCCTCGGTCCCCTCCTGTTTTAGGACCTTATAGGCATTCTTTTTCCTCTTCATTTTATCTTTAACCATTCTATTCATCCATAGAGGCCTTTTTTTATTCCTAGACATTTTGTTTCCATATGGGATATACATACTACAATATTGATTGAGAATACGTTTAAAAGCTTGCCATTTCCCTTCAGTGTCCTCCCCTTGTAGTATATTATCCCAGTTCACCAAACTTAGTGCCTGCCTGATTTGATTGAACTTTGCTTTTCTAAAATTCATAGTTTTAGTGGTCCCGCTGCCCCGTGGCCTATCAGTCACCAGATCAAACGTTATCATGTTGTGATCACTATTTCCCAAATGTTCTTGAACCTGCACATTTGATACATTATCTGGTCTATTCGAAATGATCAGATCCAGTAACGCATTCCCCCTAGTTGGTTCCGTTACCATTTGAGTCAAGTAATTGTCCTGTAGTGCTGCCAGAAATCTGCTGCTTTTACCAGAATGGGTAGCCTCAATACCCCAGTCAATGTCTGGAAAGTTGAAGTCGCCCATAACTATGACCTCATTTTTACTTGCCGCTTTTTCAATTTGCTGTAGTAATTGCAGTTCTGCAGCTTCATTAATATGAGGTGGTCTGTAGCATACCCCAAAAAGCAATTGGCAACTTTTATTTCCACCATGAATATTTACCCAAACGGACTCCACATCTTCGCAATCTTCCTCCATCTCATCGTTGAGGACAGCTGTAAAAGAATTCTTAACAAAGAGACAAACCCCTCCACCTTTTTTCCCTGTTCTATCCCTCCTGAACACATTGTATCCTTTTAAATTGGCTATCCAGTCATGACTTTCATCCATCCATGTCTCGGTTATTCCCACAATGTCATAGCCTTTGTCATTCAGAATGAACTCTAGTTCATCTATTTTATTTGCAAGGCTCCGAGCATTGGTTATCATGCACTTTATATTTTTACCACCACATTTACCAATTTTGTTTACCTGAAATGGGCTACTTGAAGTTTTACCAACCTCCTTAATCTTTACACTGTCCCCACCCCCCTCTCCACCTCCCATAATGTTAGGCTCCCACTGTCTTTTTACCTTATCTTGTCTATATGTTGAGACTTTATCCTCCCGCCTCCCCCCAGATCCTAGTTTAAAATCTCCTCCAACCGTTTAGCCATCTTCTCCCCCAATGCAGCTGCACCCTCCCCATTAAGGTGCAGCCCGTCCCTGCTGTAGAACCTGTAGCCGACTGCAAAGTCTGCCCAGTTCTCCAGGAACCCAAACCCTTCCTTCCTACACCAATTTCTCAGCCACTTATTTAACTCCCTAAGCTCCCTCTGTCTCTCAGATGTAGCACGTGGCACTGGCAGTATTTCAGAGAACACCACCTTGGAGGTCCTTGCTACACCTTGGAGGTGTAGGAAGTTTAGTGTTAGGTGTAGGAGAGTTAGTGTTAGGTGTAGGAGAGTTAGTGTGAGGTGTAGGAGGGTTAGTGTGAGGTGTAGGAGGGTTAGTGTGAGGTGTAGGAGGGTTAGTGTGAGGTGTAGGAGGGTTAGTGTGAGGTGTAGGAGGGTTAGTGTGAGGTGTAGGAGGGTTAGTGTTAGGTGTAGGAAGGTTAGTGTTAGGTGTAGGAAGGTTAGTGTTAGATGTAGGAGGGTTAGTGTCAGGTGTAGGAAGGTTAGTGTTAGATGTAGGAAGGTTAGTGTTAGGTGTAGGAGAGTTAGTGTTAGGTGTAGGAGGGTTAGTGTGAGGTGTAGGAAGGTTAGTGTTAGGTGTAGGAGGGTTAATATTAGGTGTAGGAGGGCTAGTGTCAGGTGTAGGAGAGTTAGAGTTAGAGTTAGGTGTAGGAGGGTTAGTGTCAGATGTAGGAAGTTTAGTGTTAGGTGTAGGAGGGTTAGTGTTAGGTGTAGGAGGGTTAGTGTTAGGTGTAGGAGAGTTAGTGTTAGGTGTAGGAGAGTTAGTGTTAGGTGTAGGAAGGTTAGTGTTAGATGTAGGGAGGTTAGTGTTAGGTGTAGGAGGGTTAGTGTCAGGTGTAGGAAGGTTAGTGTTAGGTGTAGGAAGGTTAGTGTTAGGTGTAGGAAGGTTAGTGTCAGGTGTAGGAGAATTAGTGTTAGATGTAGGATGTTAGTGTTAGATGTAGGAAGGTTAGTGCTAGGTGTAGGAAGGTTAGTGTTAGGCGTAGGAAGGTTAGTGTTAGGCGTAGGAGGGTTAGTGTTAGGTGTAGGAGGGTTAGTGTTAGGTGTAGGAGGGTTAGTGTTAGGTGTAGGAGGGTTAGTGTTAGGTGTAGGAGGGTTAGTGTTAGGTGTAGGAGGGTTATTGTAAGGTGTAGGAGGGTTAGTGTTAGGTGTAGGAGAGTTGGGCCCTGATTCACAAAGCGGTGATAACTCAGTTATCACGCCTAAAAGACTTTAGGCGTGATAAGCCGTGCAAAGCTGAGTTATCACCGATTTGTGCTGCTCTTCGCGCGAAGCTCCCGCGCGCAAAGTTTTGCGCGCGTAGCGCACCGCGCTGTGCGCGTAAAGTCCCATAGGGCTCAATGGACGCTGCGCGCGAAGCACAGTACACTGCGCGCGCTGCGCGGTGCGCCACGCGCGCAAAACTTTGCGCGCGGGAGATCGCGCGAGTTTCTTATCACGCCTAAACTGAGTTTTGGCGTGAAAAAGGGCTTTTCACAGGCGTGCAAACACTTTGCACCGCTTTGTGAATCAAGCCCTTAGTGTTAGGTGTAGGAGGGTTAGTGTTAGTTGTAGGAGGGTTAGTGTTAGATGTAGGAAGGTTAGTGTTAGGTGTAGGAGGGTTAGTGTTAGGTGTAGGAGGGTTAGTGTAAGGTGTAGGAAGGTTAGTGTTAGGTGTAGGAGGGTTAGTGTCAGGTGTAGGAAGGTTAGTGTTAGGTGTAGGAGGGTTAGTGTTAGGCGCAGGAAGGTTAGTGTTAGGTGTAGGAGGGTTAGTGTTAGGTGTAGGAAAGTTAGTGTTAGGTGTAGGAGGGTTAGTGTCAGGTGTAGGAGGGTTAGTGTTAGGTGTAGGAGAGTTAGTGTTAGGTGTAGGAGGGTTAGTGTTAGATGTAGGAAGGTTAGTGTTAGGTGTAGGAGGGTTAGTGTTAGGTGTAGGAGGGTTAGTGTTAGGCGTAGGAGGGTAGTGTTAGATGTAGGAAGGTTAGTGTTAGGTGTAGGAGGGTTAGTGTAAGCTGTAGGAAGGTTAGCGTTAGGTGTAGGAGGGTTAGTGTTAGGTGTAGGAGGGTTAGTGTCAGGTGTAGGAGAGTTAGTGTTAGGTGTAGGAGGGTTAGTGTTAGATGTAGGAAGTTTAGTGTTAGATGTAGGAAGGTTAGTGTGAGGTGTAGGAGGGTTAGTGTGAGGTGTAGGAGGGTTAGTGTGAGGTGTAGGAAGGTGTTAGGTGTAGGAGGGTTAGTGTTAGGTGTAGGAGGGTTAGTGTTAGGTGTAGGAGGGTTAGTGTTAGGTGTAGGAGGGTTAGAGATAGGTGTAGGAGGGTTAGCGTTAGATGTAGGAAGGTTAGCGTTAGGTGTAGGAGGGTTAGTGTTAGGCGTAGGAGGGTTAGTGTTAGGCGTAGGAGGGTTAGTGTTAGGCGTAGGAGGGTTAGTGTTAGGCGTAGGAAGGTTAGTGTTAAATGTAGGAGGGTTAGTGTTAAATGTAGGAGGGTTAGTGTTAGGCGTAGGAGGGTTAGTGTTAGGCGTAGGAGGGTTAGTGTTAGGCGTAGGAGGGTTAGTGTTAGGCGTAGGAGGGTTAGTGTTAGGCGTGGGAGGGTTAGTGTTAGGCGTGGGAGGGTTAGTGTTAGATGTAGGAAGGTTAGTGTTAAATGTAGGAAGGTTAGTGTTAGTTGTAGGAGGGTTAGTGTTAGATGTAGGAAGGTTAGTGTTAGGCGTAGGAGGGTTAGTGTTAGATGTAGGAAGGTTAGTGTTACGTGTAGGAGGGTTAGTGTTAGGTTTAGGAAGGTTAGTGTTAGGTGTAGGAGGGTTAGTGTTAGGTGTAGGAGGGTTAGTGTTAGGTGTAGGAAGGTTAGTGTTAGGTGTAGGAGGGTTAGTGTTAGGTGTAGGAGGGTTAGTGTTAGGCGTAGGAGGGTTAGTGTTAGATGTAGGAAGGTTAGTGTTAGGTGTAGGAGGGTTAGTGTTAGGTTTAGGAAGGTTAGTGTTAGGTGTAGGAGGGTTAGTGTTAGGTGTAGGAAAGTTAGTGTTAGGTGTAGGAGGGTTAGTGTTAGATGTAGGAAGGTTAGTGTTAGGTGTAGGAAGGTTAGTGTTAGGTGTAGGAAGGTTAGTGTTAGATGTAGGAAGGTTAGTGTCAGGTGTAGGAGGGTTAGTGTCAGGTGTAGGAGAGTTAGTGTTAGGTGTAGGAGGGTTAGTGTTAGGTGTAGGAGGGTTAGTGTTAGGTGTAGGAGGGTTAGTGTTAGGTGTAGGAGGGTTAGTGTTAGGTGTAGGAGGGTTAGTGTTAGGTGTAGGAGGGTTAGTGTTAGGTGTAGGAGGGTAGTGTTAGATGTAGGAAGGTTAGTGTTAGGTGTAGGAGGGTTAGTGTAAGCTGTAGGAAGGTTAGCGTTGGGTGTAGGAGGGTTAGTGTTAGGTGTAGGAGGGTTAGTGTCAGGTGTAGGAGAGTTAGTGTTAGGTGTAGGAGAGTTAGTGTTAGGTGTAGGAGAGTTAGTGTTAGGTGTAGGAGGGTTAGTGTTAGATGTAGGAAGGTTAGTGTGAGGTGTAGGAGGGTTAGTGTGAGGTGTAGGAGGGTTAGTGTGAGGTGTAGGAGGGTTAGTGTGAGGTGTAGGAAGGTTAGTGTTAGGTGTAGGAGGGTTAGTGTTAGATGTAGAAAGGTTAGTGTTAGATGTAGAAAGGTTAGTGTTATGTGTAGGAAGGATAGTGTTAGGTGTAGGAGGGTTAGAGATAGGTGTAGGAGGGTTAGCGTTAGATGTAGGAAGGTTAGCGTTAGGTGTAGGAGGGTTAGTGTTAGGCGCAGGAGGGTTAGTGTTAGGCGCAGGAGGGTTAGTGTTAGGCGTAGGAGGGTTAGTGTTAGGCGTAGGAAGGTTAGTGTTAAATGTAGGAGGGTTAGTGTTAGGCGTAGGAGGGTTAGTGTTAGGCGTGGGAGGGTCAGTGTTAGATGTAGGAAGGTTAGTGTTAGACATAGGAGGGTTGGTGTTAGGTGCAGGAGGGTTAGTGTTATGTGTAGGAAGGTTAGTGTTAGGTGTAGGAGGGTTAGTGTTTGATGTAGGAAGGTTAGTGTTAGGCGTAGGAGGGTTAGTGTTAGATGTAGTAAGGTTAGTGTTAGGTGTAGGAGGGTTAGTGTTAGGTTTAGGAAGGTTAGTGTTAGGTGTAGGAGGGTTAGTGTTAGGTGTAGGAGGGTTAGTGTTAGATGTAGGAAGGTTAGTGTTAGGTGTAGGAGGGTTAGTGTTATGTGTAGGAAGGTTAGTGTTAGGTGTAGGAGGGTTAGTGTTAGATGTAGGAAGGTTAGTGTTATGTGTAGGAGGGTTAGTGTTAGGTGTAGGAAGGTTAGTGTCAGATGTAGGAAGGTTAGTGTCAGATGTAGGAAGGTTAGTGTCAGATGTAGGAAGGTTAGTGTTCGGTGTAGGAGGATTAGTGTTAGGTTTAGGAAGGTTAGTGTTAGGTGTAGGAAGGTAAGTATTAGGTGTAGGAAGGTTAGTGTTAGGTGTAGTAAGGTTAGTGTTAGGTGTAGGAAGGTTAGTGTTAGGTGTAGTAAGGTTAGTGTTAGGTGTAGGAAGGTTAGAGTTAGGTGTAGGAAGGTTAGTGTTAGGTGTAGGAGAGTTAGTGTTAGGTGTAGGAGAGTTAGTGTCAGATGTAGGAAGGTTAGTGTTAGGTGTAGGAGGGTTAGTGTTAGGTGTAGGAGGGTTAGTGTTAGGTGTAGGAGGGTTAGTGTTAGGTGTAGGAGGGTTAGTGTTAGGTGTAGGAAGGTTAGTGTTAGGTGTAGGAGGGTTAGTAATAAACTTACCATTAGTGAGGTTAGTGTAGGTGCAGCAGTAGTAGAAAACAATAGAAAAAGTGTTAAGTGACCCCAACGATATCAAATCATTCTGATCAGACTGACAGGATCAATCCGAAAATCCAATCAATTTCATTTATCTGATCGGTTATTAGATTTTAGTCCATTAGTGGTCCCAAATGATCATTTCCGGATTGTTCATACAAATATTTGTTCTTAAACGATCATTCAGCCAATTGTACGATTAGTGGCCACCTTTAGGCAAACTGGTAGTAGGAGGGTTCGATAGAGAGAAAAAGGATTATGATGTGTTTGATGCGAGCAGTAACCTATTAATGGTTCATAGGTATGGTCTAGGTAAATGTTCTAACATTAACCTTTTCCAATCCAATTTGCCGATTACCCACGTCCCCCCCTTTGTTTTTTCTGGCGTGCGGGGGGAAGTGGGTGATCACTATGTGCGCTGTGGGCTGGCATTCAGAGGTTCTGTACCTCCTTGCACTAGAGCGAGGAGGTGACCCAGCATCAGTGATGGGGGTGGAGCCAGTGCCAGCTCGCACATTGTAACTCCTCCCCTTTGCATGCGCGCCAGTGTAATTTTGTTATTGCGCTGAGTGGTGCTAGGGAAGATCAAAGTGTCTGACTTTTATCATTATGGAGGGACTCCGTGTTAGACCAAATCCAGCAGTGGCGCCCCTAGTGGTCACTCCAAACGCATCCCCATAATATTCATATTATTTGACGCATCGATGGGGACGGCGACAATCAGTGTCCGACTTAGTCCCACACTTTGATCTGAACAGGTAGCTCTGTGCTGGACTCTGCCCAACATTGGACCTATGGAAGAAAAGGCCAGTATCGGACTGAGTATTGGAAAGGGTTAATAGTATAATATCAAGTTACTGATATGAATACTGTCGTGTGCTGCTCGCACCAAACTCATGAGCGTAGAAACTAAATGTACCCCACTGGTTTCTCCAATTAAAGTGGTCTTCACATCTACAGCAGAGCACATGTGGACAGCCAGGTTAATTTTCGACGTATCTGAAGATGATGATCCTCAGCAGTGATGGTACTTCATTGACTATCAGCACCGTGTGTTGCCATCAGACTCCCACCCTGACAGCAGGATAGTGCCGGCCCACTGTGCTGTCTCTATTCTAGATTGGGCTGCCTATTAGCGACACACTGATGTGCTTTTCATAACTCCAGTCACTCTGGGCAGCCTAATTGGCTCGTCTTCATCAGAGCTCATCAATTAGGAGCGGAATGAGGCCGGATGTTCAGGTGAGAAGAGCCAGGAATCCGGCCCCGTCTCCCGAGATCCTGGAACTTTTGTCAGTGACTTTCCAAGCGGAAGGACGGGGTAATTTGCCTCCAGGAATAGCAGCAATGGATGAGCGGAGGGGCCGCACCTGCGCCAGGAGAATGGAGGGGAAGTCAGGTAGATGTAATGGAGAAATTATAGACAGGTAGAGAGATGCGCAGCAGGTGGACCGCACACCGAGACAATCTTCCCATCTTCTTCTTCTCTCTGATGAGCCATCGCTGCAGCTCTTCCTGGCAAAGAGGGGATGTTAACCCCATGCTGCTCAGACCGACGAATGACTCCGGGCTCGCCAAATAACAGCATCCCTTCTGGTGTACACTAATGTTGTTGCTAAAAAGTGCAACATGGCTCACTTTATCATGGTGGTTTGGTGCAAACTCAAAATACGAGACTTCTTACAATCATTTTCCTGGTAATCAGTGTCCATGCTGAATCCCTGGAGCCAAATCCACAGACATTGGGGCACCAAAATAAATGTGGGTGACCACAGGGCCGGTTCTCTCACGAAGCAAGATGAAATATTTTCATCAGGCACAGAGATTACAGGGGCGGCATGTTTGTACTGTGTGTTTACACTAACAGCATGCAGTCAGAGTAGGAGGAGGTGCAAGAGGAGAGCGAGGTGAAGAGGTCATCATTGGGGAAAAGCAGCTTGTTGTGCTGTGTGAGAAGTCTGACAGTGAGTGAGGAGGGGGGAGGCAGGAGAGCATCATTGGGGAAAAGCAGCTTGTTGTGCTGTGTGAGAAGTCTGACAGTGAGTGAGGAGGGGGGGAGGCAGGAGAGCAGCATTGGGGAAAGCAGCTTGTTGTGCTGTGTGAGGAGTCTGACAGTGAGGGGGGAGGGGGAGGGAGGAGACATCATTGGGGAAAGCAGCTTGTTGTGCTGTGTGAGGAGTCTGACAGTGAGTGAGGAGGGGGGGAGGCAGGAGAGCATCATTGGGGAAAGCAGCTTGTTGTGCTGTGTGAGGAGTCTGGCAGTGAGTGAGGAGGGGGGAGGCAGGAGAGCATCATTGGGGAAAGCAGCTTGTTGTGCTGTGTGAGGAGTCTGGCAGTGAGTGAGGAGGGGGGAGGCAGGAGAGCATCATTGGGGAAAGCAGCTTGTTGTGCTGTGTGAGGAGTCTGGCAGTGAGTGAGGAGGGGGGAGGCAGGAGAGCATCATTGGGGAAAGCAGCTTGTTGTGCTGTGTGAGGAGTCTGGCAGTGAGTGAGGAGGGGGGAGGCAGGAGAGCAGCATTGGGGAAAAGCAGGTTGTTGTGCTGTGTGAGGAGTCTGACAGTGAGTGAGGAGGGGGGAGGCAGGAGAGCAGCAGTGTTGCATTTGCCTTGCACAGCAGAAGGGAGGAGGTGGCACTGCTGTCCTGACTGAGGAGGAATAGAATAGCTGAGGGGGAGCAGATTGCTTGTCACAGACTCACAGCCAGCCAGTGTGTTATTGTGTTGAGCTGCAGCATGTCATGCGACAACATTATATGAAGCAGAGTAAATTGTTGGGTGCTGTGTGATCATTCCAAATGGGGGGGGGGGGCACGCATCCTCACAAGTTTGCCTCAGGCAGCAAAAAGTCTAGCACCGGCCTTGGGTGACAACAATCTGCTGCTCTGCAATGTATGCTGTTTGCAAGTTCTACAAGTTTTCTGTGGAGGAAACTTTTATTGCTGATAATTACCAATCCCAAGTCGTCTTTCGTCGAAATTCTGTGACGCATAAATCAAGTGTATAAATCCCTTGTGAGGCCACATCTGGAGTTTGGGATACAGTTTCGGGCACCGTTTTTGAGGGAGGGCATTAACATACTAGAACAGGTACAAAGACAGGCAACTATATTTTTCAGAGGGATGGAAGGTCTCACTTACCAAGAAAGGTTGGAGAAACTGGGTTTATTTAGCTTGGAAAATATATACAGTAAATACATCCAAGGGAAATATAAAAGCTTGGTAAATTAGCTTTTTATCCCGAGGTCTGTACAAATAACAAGAGGACATGATCTGTGCATGGAAGAAAGATGTCACCACCTGTATAGGAAGGGGTTCTTCGCAGTAAGAGTGGTTACAGTATGAAATATCTCACCGCAGGAAGCAGTTACGGTGAACTCTATGGACGATGTGCTGAATATGGCAGACATTGGGAAGCCGAGGCTGGAGGACGGGAAGGTAAAGACATTAGAAGAGATGGAGGGAAATAAGAGGAAAAATAGCCGATGTTTGACCAGTTATCCCCCTTGTATGGTCTTCTTCCTCACCATCTATGGAGTAAATATAGAATTATAGAACACATAGATGTGACGGAACACGGTATTAATATAAGCTGACATGTCCAGACTGGAGATATGTGTCCTTCACACTGGAAACCTCACACTTACTAAGAAAAGAGGTGTGAGACTTCCCACTTATTAGCCTGGACAAAGGCGTACGTTAAAAAGGGGCGCTGGGAAAAAAGGGCGCCGGGTTTTTAACGATAAGCATGGATAACGTTTAAAAATGTATTGTACTGTATTTCGTTTAAAATGTTTTTTAAAGTTATAAATCATTAAATAATGTGCATTAAATCGGCAATTGTAAAAACGTTAATCTTTCGTTTAAATATTGAAACGTATAATAACGTTTAAAAAAAAAAAATTACTAAGTAACCCTGCCTGTACCTACCCCTAACCCCTAGACCCCCCTGTTGATGCCTAAACCTAAGACCCCCCCCCTGTTGGTGCCTAAACCTAAGACCCCCCCCTGTTGGTGCCTAAACCTAAGACCCCCCCCTGTTGGTGCCTAAACCTAAGACCCCCCCCTGTTGGTGCCTAAACCTAAGACCCCCCCCTGTTGGTGCCTAAACCTAAGACCCCCCTGTTGGTGCCTAAACCTAAGACCCCCCTGTTGGTGCCTAAACCTAAGACCCCCCTGTTGGTGCCTAAACCTAAGACCCCCCTGTTGGTGCCTAAACCTAAGACCCCCCCTGTTGGTGCCTAAACCTAAGACCCCCCCTGTTGGTGCCTAAACCTAAGACCCCCCCTGTTGGTGCCTAAACCTAAGACCCCCCCTGTTGGTGCCTAAACCTAAGACCCCCCCTGTTGGTGCCTAAACCTAAGACCCCCCCTGTTAGTTTTTTCGTTTAAAAATAATGTTTAAAAAAAATATTGTACTGTTTTTCGTTTAAAAATAAAATGTTTAAAAATGTATAAATCATTAAATAATGTGTAATCATGAGAAACAGTAATAAAACATTAAGGCCTCGATTCATCATTCTCTTTGAGATAACTTTTTCCAGTTTGTTAAATTACCGAATTCGAAGTTTAGCGATTTCTAGTTGTATTCATCAAGGTTTTTCCTCATTCGGTGTGAATTCGATAACAATTCGGTAACCATTCGGTAACGTGTCGATATTTCCATTTTACAGTGGTACTTTAACACAAGGCCATAAGATTCCCATGGAATTGTGGGTAAAAGGCAGTCCTTTGAGCACTACGTAGCAACATTCTGAATAGGGCTTTACACCTGGACCAGGATTCTGAAAGTGGCTTGGAACAATCCCACAATTTGATAGGAGCCTTTTCTAAAAAATTATAGTGCAGCTAGCAAATTAGTTAACCCTGACACTGCCTGTGTTCTCTTACAAGATGATTCAAGAGAAATGCAGATGTCGTGTTATAGCAAATAAATCTATTCTCTTACAAATTTATATGGTTGCAGACCTTATTCTTGCCCTTCTGCGCCTTTGAATTACTCTCAGCTGATACATAACCACTTCAAATGGCTCCATCTTCTCTGTCAGCAATGATCTGACAGGAATAACGACAGAGCAGTGAAGGAGATAACTAATCCTAAATGTAACGCTAAACCACTCCCACTTTCTTTTTCATGAATTGCATTTTATTCCGTTTTAGCGAATCGTTACCGAATCGTTACCGAATGTTCGCTAACAGCTGTAGATAACTTTGATGAATCCTGAAATGAAGTTAACAAATTCGGTATTTTACCAAACTGTTGTTAACACACTTGCTAAGTGTTGATGAATCGAGGCCTTAGTCTCCGGGCGCCGCTTTTAAAACGTTATTTTTCTCCGGCGCCC